>NC_081435.1:3212131-3432131 GCF_949786415.1 Peromyscus eremicus
CCCATACAAAGTGCTCATCTGATGTCCAAGCCACACTCTCGTTAGTCAAGCTGCCCCCCCCCCGTTCCTCCTCCCACCTCCCTCCGCATGAACGCACACCAATGGAAAGCACATTCATCGGCTCTCAACAGTCTGTGTTAGTGAGGAAGCTAAGCCAGCCACCAAAAGACAAACCGTGTGGTTCCGCTTGCATGAGGTGCCAAGAGCAGTCAGGTCCATGAGACGGAAGTGGAGGAGTGGTAGCCAGACCCTCAGCAAACAAAGAGTAGAACTATAGGCTAGAATGTGTGTTTCACACACACAGGGGCTGTGGAGATGGTTTGGGGCAACGTTACGAATTAACTCAACCCTAATGAGCTGGGCACTCAAAAGTGGTGAAGATGGTAAATTTTAGGTCATGTGATTTTACCATAATTTTAATGTTGATTTTTAAAGTTCCAGCATGTTCCTTTTGCCACATACTAGGACTTATACCACTAGGTAGGCTTGCTGTAGGAAATGTGTGCAGTTCCCCAACGTAGTCAGGAAACTGCCAGAAAACCATTGGCAACTAGTGTGCTCTGGTGTCTGGAAGTCCCTGTGTCTTTGGGGAGTGGGCTCACCCCTACTCCTCTTCTGAGGTGCAGGAAACTGAAGGCATCTATATCCCTCCACTGCCCATTTCTTTCCCTTTATTTTTATATTTATTTACATACATACTTACTTATTTGAGCAAAGATCTTACTGCTGTATACCTGAAAACATCTAGGTGGCCCAGGTTGGCCTCAAACTTGTAATCCTCCTGCCCCTGGCTCCTGAGACCTGGGATTATAGGCCAGCATGCCCAGTTCTTGCCTCTGTCTCTTTCTTTATCCACAGGTCACAGTTTTCTGTGGACATACAGACAACCTCCTCCAAAGGGCTGGTGTTTTACACAGGCACCAAGAACTCCTTCATGGCTCTTTATCTCTCAGAAGGGCATGTCATCTTTGCTTTGGGAGCAGAAGGGAAGAGACTGAGGCTCAGGAGCAAGAAGAAATACCATGATGGGAAGTGGCACACGGTGAGAGCTGGGACTGTGTGAAAATGGGTTGAGCATTTTGAAATAACCCCAAGCCCAAAATGGTCCAATATCCCAAACATTTTGAGCAAAGACATTACCTCAAATAGAAAATTTCATGCCTAGTCTCTTATAACTGATTATAATAAACATACTAAATATATATAGATTCTCTTTCTGTTTATATATATTGAACATGAATGAATTTTGTGTTTAGACTTCAGTCCCATCCTAAGATATTTCATTATGTATATATGAACATTCCAAAAGCAGAGAACAGACTATAACACTTATGGTACCAAGCATTTCAGATAAGGGATCCTGGATCCAGTCTGTATTTCCGGCTGGTGCTGAATCTACTGTCTCAGGAGCCAAAATGAAAAGTCCAGAGTTATTCCCAGGAGCCCTTGCACATGTACAGTCAGAATCTGTGTGGGTAGGGGCACTGGACACCCAGCATCTTGGGACAAAGACTGTCACACGTGCATGCACCATGTGTGGATGGCAGCCTGAATGTCAAGGTAGACTTAAACCATTGATTCTGTGATTTCCTCCCTATCTACCTGGGCTACATGGCTCCCCAGCCTATTTCCCATCTCTGCACACTGAACCGCTTCTCAGAACCAGTTCTGGGCTCCAGGCTCCTCTCTCTGTATCTGGTATTCTTTCTCACAGCACAAGCAGAAAGCCGCCTCTCACTGCATCCCTTACATCCCAACTGTAGGCTGGACAGTGGTGGCGCACGCCTTTAATCCCAGCAGAGGCAGAGCCAGGCGGATCTCTGTGAGTTCGAGGCCAGCCTGGTCTCCAAAGCGAGTTCCAGGAAAGGCACAAAGCTACACAGAGAAACCCTGTCTCGAAAAACAAAAAAACAAAACAAAACAAAAAAACCAAAAAAACATCCCAACTGTAGCCGAGTTAAAAGTGTACACTAGAAAAGGAAGCCATGTTTTTCTAATGATGGAACTGTTAACCTAAGTGATCTGATGAGTTCCACTCATTAATATTCAACAAATATTCAATGGGCGGCTCTCTTGGAGCACATGAACAAGCATCCTGACTGTAATGTCAGATACTAGTCTTTTGGGAAAATGTTAGACTGGCTAGACCACAGGGAAGTAAGAGTGGAGATGCTATTTTTGTTAAAGTCATCAGGAAAACGCTTCTGGGGGGTGGGAGTCAGTGAGCAGACCACGTTATAAGGGGCGGGATTGAAGGCATAGGGTGGACAGGAATCGGATAACTTAAAGCTTCAAAGCCCAAACTAAGGGTTTAGGATATTGCTGGCTGTAATTGTATGTATGCATTTATGTATGTATTGCTAGAAATGCTAGGAGTTGAATCTAGGGCCTCATAGACCTAGGTAAGCACTCTGCCATGAGTCTTAGGGTCTCAGATGCTTATGCTGACCTTGACTCTGTAGCCCTCTTACCACAGTCTCCAGACAGCTGGGATCACCAAGCTGTGCCTTCAGACCAGGCTACTTTTATTTATTTATGGGATAGGATCTCACTGTATAGCCCAGGCTGTCTTGGGACTCACTAGGTAACCCAGACTGACCTAGAGCTTGTGATCCTCCTGCATCAGCCCAAGTGGCTAAGATTACCAGGCTCGTGTCACTACAGCCAGCTTGGCCTTTGGGTTCTATTACAAGTGTCTCTGAAGCTCTGGAAGCCTCTTAAACTGGTAAGGCATAGACACAGGAATATAGTGACTTTTTCCAGAGTCTCTCTGGATGAAGGATCTGGACCAGGGCAAGAATCGAAGTAGGGAAAGCAGATGATGTTGTTGCCCTCATCTAGAAAGGCCATGGTGGGAGTGGGGGGCCATGGTGGGAGTGAGGGTCATGGTGGCAGTGGGGGGCCGTGGTGGCAGTGGGGGGCCGTGGTGGGAGTGAGGGTCATGGTGGCAGTGGGGGGCCGTGGTGGCAGTGGGGGGCCGTGGTGGCAGTGGGGGGTCATGGTGTGGAGGGGGGGGCCGTGGTGGCAGTGGGGGGCCGTGGTGGGAGTGGGGGGCCGTGGTGGCAGTGGGGGGGCCGTGGTGGCAGTGGAGGGTCATGGTGTGGAGGGGGGGGGCCGTGGTGGCAGTGGGGGGCCGTGGTGGGAGTGGGGGGCCGTGGTGGGAGTTGGGGGCCATGGTGGGAGTGGGGGTCATGGTGGCAGTGGGGGGCCGTGATGGCAATGGGGGGGTCATGGTATGGAGGGGGGGCCGTGGTGGCAGTGGAGGGTCATGGTGTGGAGGGGGGGGGCCGTGGTGGCAGTGGGGGGCCGTGGTGGCAGTGGGGGGCTGTGGTGGGAGTGGGGGGCTGTGGTGGCAGTGGGGGGCCGTGGTGGCAGTGGGGGGCCGTGGTGGCAGTGGGGGGCCGTGGTGGCAGTGGGGGGCCGTGGTGGCAGTGGGGGGCCGTGGTGGCAGTGGGGGGCCATGGTGGCAGTGGGGGGCCATGGTGGGAGTGGGGTGGTGGTGGTGGCAGTGGGGGGCCGTGGTGGCAGTGGGGGGCCGTGGTGGCAGTGGGGGGCCGTGGTGGCAGTGGGGGGCCATGGTGGCAGTGGGGGGGCCGTGGTGGGAGTGGGGGGCCGTGGTGGCAGTGGGGGCCGTGGTGTGGAGGGTGGACGCAGGAAGAAGAGCAGGAGGACAGCTGTCCGGCTGCAGGTGGACTGACAGCAAAGGAGGAGGAGGCCAGTGTGGCCTCCATGGTTTGGCCCAGTCGTTGGGCAAGTGGCAGGGCAGGGAGGGAGGAAGAGGAGAGAGAGAGACACAGAGACAGAGAGAGACAGAGACAGAGAGAGAGAGAGTTGTTGGGGGCCAGTTTAGACCTCCACTGGTGGCACTGGACTGGAGTCTTTAGTGAAAGTGCCACCGCCGCCGCCGAGAGAGCAGACCAGGATTCAGCCGTGTAGCCAAGAGAATGCTCGCACTCCTGCGCTTACCTGAGCCTTGCCCCGGCTTGCCCCGCCCTCAGCTCTGCGGACTGTTCGGACCCTCAGCCTGTGCTCTGGTTACCCCTCCTTTGTTTACACTCCTGACCCCCGCGTCTGCCGATTCAGCCCCTTTCCAGCAGCTCTTTATGAACTCCTCTTCCATCACAGCTGTTCAGTATCTGACATCATCTCACACAACAATGGTCCCAGAAATAAACAAGAAAAGACCTTTCTCTCCTTGTAAAGCTACTGAAGGGTAGAAGAACCTTTTCTGAAGTTTTCTATGACCACTAGTGAAATATGGCAGTAATTAACAGAGGTAAACCTTTGATGCTTTTCTTCATTCTAAAGGTGGCGTTTGGACAAAGTGGAGGGAAGGCGCGCTTGGCTGTGGATGGGCTAAGGGCCCAGGAAGGCAGCTTGCCTGGAAATTCTACCATCAGCCCCAGAGCACAGGTTTACCTGGGCTTGCCACTATCAAGGAAGTTGAAGGTAAAGCTAGAAAAAAGTATTTCTCATTATAGCTGTTATCACGTGAGACATTTAAGACTTCAAAATCCTTTAAATAATTGTTTGACCTATCTAATGTTCTCCACCCACAAAGGAAGTGCCCACTCTCATTCTCAGGCCTGTGGATAGGTCCAGACTAAGACACAGGCAGTTAAGAAGTGACATGGTGTTCTTTAAGAACATTTAAGAAGAAACATGACTCTCTTAGCTTCTCTTCCAGGGAAAGGGACAGAGGTGTGTGTTTGTTGATTTGTTATTTTGTGTGTGAATATTGTGTTTGTATGTATGTCTGTGTACCACATGTGTGCCTGGTGTCTGTGGAGGCCAGAAGAGTACATCAGATCCCCGAGAGACTGGAGTTAGAGAAGGTTATGAGCGGCCATCTGAGTGCTGGGAATTACATCTAGTCCTCTGGAAGAACACCCAGTGTCTTGACCACTGAGCCATGTCTCCAGCCTGAGGCAGAGGTTTCGGGTTAAGACAATGTGTCCCAAGCTTTGACAGTCTCTGCCACCTTTGCCAAACTGAAGCCAAAGCATGTACTTCCTACTTCGCTGCCTCTCAACTCGCTGTTGAGTCGAAATGTACTTTAAAGGACCATTTTTCTTTCATAAATGGAAACCCAATGTCTGTTATCATAGATAGCAAGTAACCACAAAAATGAGTACTTGGACATGGAGCAGCATCATTAAAGTCTAGGGAGGTGGCTTGGCCTGTGCTTGCTCTTGTGGAGAGCGGAGCTTGCAAGCAATCAAGAGGTGTTTAAACATATTAGCATTGGCACAAAGCCAAGTGTTCCCTTTTCTAATCAGAGGGTTCCGAAGACACTTGAAGAAGTGGAAGGTGTGTTTCCATAGACACTGTGCCTGGTGGGGCGAGGGCCTGATGGAAAACACAAAGGAGATCTTACCACACCCATCACGCCGTTCTTCCCTGAAATGACGGTGTTAGCTCAAGACTCAAACTAGAGAATATGGCTATGGGACAGCTGAGAGTCCCCTGACACCAAAGAGGAGCTACGGTTCACTGTCCTTGTCACCTTTAAAAGGGCCACAGCCCTCTTGCTTGCTCTCTCCCTGTCTCTCTCTCACCCTGCCAAAGTGCCAACTGCACCAGGGATGCCCTACGTCCCTGACCTTGCCCGTGCCATTTCAGGTCATGGTACTGGGAGAGCTCAGGTCTAGGAGCTATCCTTTACCCAGATGTAGTTTTTGGCACTTCCTCGGGAGTTGAGGGCACGTTCTGGTGTGATGTTCACTTGCCGTGAGCTAGGAAAGGGTCCGAGCTCGAATCTGGGTCTGGAAAAAGATGTAAGTAAAGCTGGCATTGTCCACCAGCTTAGACCTTAGTGTTTCAGGGTGACCCAGTGAGAGCTGGGGTAGGTCCGTGGGGTACAACCTGGCCCATTCTTTGTACCAAAGCCACAGCAAGGAATAAAGAGTGGTTTTGTACTACATATGCAGTAATTTTTTTTGTCTATCACAAGTGCTGCATGCCACATTTGTATAATAGGCGGCACATGGTGTCTGTGGCATACGCTGAGGGCTCTTACTGTTAACACTGACTTTGCTCCAACCTCTAAACCCATTTTCCTCTCAGGAAAGGCACAGGTTACTCAGGGTGTGATTAGGGCATTCTTTTGATTCTGGTAGGTTCTCTTAACCCTCATTAGTCACACTAGCTTCCTAAGTGGGGGCAGACAGCAGCGTCTATTTACAGTGTTCCATTTAAGGAACTTTCAGTTGATATACAACGTAGTGGATTTTCCTGTGACATGGTCACTTGGCCCTGATGCTTTGGGCCTGTGGCACGGCAGGGCATCACAGCAGGGAATGTCTAATGGGGCAAAGCTACTTGCCTTGGTCAGGAAGCAAAAAAGTGAGGTGAGAACCAAGATCCCATCCCCCTTGGGTGAGCATGCCAGCAATGACCGCCATTGCCTCCTGAAGGGTGCACAACCTTCCAGTAATGCCATAGGCAGGCTTTTAGCATGGCCTTTGGGACCCTTAAGGTGGTGGCGCACGCCTTTAATCCCAGCACTCGGGAGGCAGAGCCAGGCGGATCTCTGTGAGTTCGAGGCCAGCCTGGACTACCAAGTGAGTCCCAGGAAAGGCGCAAAGCTACACAGAGAAACCCTGTCTCGAAAAACCAAAAAAAAAAAAAAAAAAAAAAAAAAAAGATTTCAACGGTAAGAATATAAAATCCGTAGTAGTGCTAAGCAGCAGAACTGCAGCCAGCCTTGGGTTTTGCTGTTGGGTCACAGTCGGGCCTGTGGTGTCTGCACTTGGTTTCAGATACAGAATACGTCTGTCTAGCACGATGAATGTGAGGAGATGTGTTAGGCACTGCCTCATCGCTGGGAAAAGTGCCTGACAATATGACAGTAGCAATTTAGGGAAGGCAGGGCTTATCTTGGATCCCAGTTCCACGGTGTAGTCGTAGTAGTGGCAAGAGTGGAGATGACGGATGCATCACACTCACAGCTAGATGCGCTCACAGCTACACGCACTCACAGCTAGACGTGGAGATGAACGGCCAAACAGCTGGGCTTCTACTGGGTGAAGACCTCAGCCCATGGGACGGTGCCACCTACATCTATGGTGGATTTCCAACCTCAGTTACCAATCCAGAAACTCCCTCATAGGCATCCCCAATGGCTTATCTATTAGGTGGTTCGAGGTCCTGTCAAGGTGACGATATTAACTGTCATAAAAATGAATTTCTGAGGAGGGCTCGCCGGCCACTTGCCGCCTGCACCACATGCATGCTGCCACGCTCCCTTAAAATTACCTGTAAAAAATTGGGGATTTCAGGAATGGTTTGTGAATTTGGCAAATGTGCTACGGTTCTTCTCCTGGAGGGTGGGATGTGCACACAATGAGCATCTGCTGTATACCACAAGGTATTGTGAACCGTGATAAACCCAGATCCAGACTGGGAACTCTTGTTCCAGGCCCGCTTCAGGCAGGTGTTGACGAGGTGCACAGTATCTCCTTTGGCCTCTGTGGCATTCATGGTTTATTGGTAGTATACCAAGCCTAACAATATAGAGGGCCATCTTGCACTTTATTATTTTGGGAACATTTTGGCCCCATTTTTCAGTCAGCTGCCTGGAATTAAGCTATCATGCTGGCTCACAAAGCCCTAAGGAGCGGTTCACACCTAGAGAACGGTGAGATATATAAACTGTGAGGTGGAATTTTCCTTGTGTTGCAGCTCAGTCTGTGTGAGCCAGAGTCATGTTGAACCTCTTTGTTCTTATTTGAGCACAGATTAGCAACTTCCACCCCACCCCAGCATTTGGTTCAGAGACACCTTCAGACGTCAACACCCACCAGTTCTCGGGCAGGCTGCATGCCCT
The DNA here is from genome assembly GCF_949786415.1 of Peromyscus eremicus. Taxonomy (NCBI): domain Eukaryota; kingdom Metazoa; phylum Chordata; class Mammalia; order Rodentia; family Cricetidae; genus Peromyscus; species Peromyscus eremicus. The sequence continues at coordinate 3,219,960 of NC_081435.1, forward strand.
TCATGTTGGCTTTTCTGGAGTTACACGCTATGAATGTTTTATCCTCTCCTTCGTTACAGAGCCTCCCCCAACACAGCTTTGTAGGGTGCGTGAGGAACTTCCGGTTGAACTCAAAACTCCTGGACTCCCCCTCAGCAAGGTTTGGGGTATCTCCCTGCTCAGGTGGCTCTTTGGAGAAAGGCATTTATTTCTCCCAAAAAGGAGGCCACGTGGCCCTGGGTAAGGAACAGTTGGCGGAGTTCATGTCTGTAAGTCTAAAGAACTCTGTTTTCTTTCCTTAATTATAGTGTTTTAACTGTTTCTTGTTCTTTCTTCTGGAAGCCAATTCTGTGTCCCTGGGGCCAGAGTTTGAGCTTGTTTTCAGCATCCGCCCGAGGAGTCTCACTGGGACCTTAATACACATTGGAAGTCAATCTGGACCACACTTAAGTGTTTACATGGAGGCAGGAAAGGTATGCTTACATAGGAGGGGAGAGGGAGCCAGATTCCACTAACAGAGACACTCAGTAAGTCTAAAGTTAGGGTACAGATGGAATCCAATATTATACCTAAGAGACCTGCTTTGGAAAATAACTTCCCATTTTTTATTAGCAAGTCATGTTATCATATTTCCTCTGCTTCATTTTTAAAATTGTGAAACGTCAAACAAATTGAGCTGAATTCTGGAGACACCACTTAGTTATAGGATCCGGGAGAAGCTGCTCAAATTCCTTCAGACACTATTGCAATGTCTATAAAATATAGACAATAACTCTACCATCTGGGTACCAGGCTAGACATTGCTTCGCTTCGGAGGTCAGACAAGATTGGGTACCTTCAGGTAGCGTGGCTGCAGACAAATGTCAATCCTAGGACTTTTGTCAAGATTAGAGGAAATGCCACACACCTCACCCATGCTTATATCCCTCCTTGTCACCCTCCATGTCTAGGTCACCTCCATTTCTAGGGCCCTGAGCCCCTGGAGTCCACTCTGGATCCTTTGTCCTCTCTCTGCAGCTGTGTGCTCTGGCCTCTGTGGCTAAGCTGCTTGCCGGCTCCCGCACCATCTCTCCCTTGGCTTGGCTTGGTTCTTCCCCCTTTAATGCTTCTGCTGCCTCAGGTTTCTATCAGTCACTGGCCTGAGTCAATATCCTATTTCAACAACCACATTTCATATCTTTAAAACGAAATTCTTTCGGGAATCTTCTCTGTAGCTAAGGCCTCAAGTCAAGATGAATGTTGTACCATTTTCTTTCATTTAGCTTTCAACAGTTTATTAAAAATGGGGGAGAATGTCCAAGATGACAATAAAATGGCTCAAACTCCTAGAATACTGTTTTTTCTTTCTAGGGGTCAGACACAGAGTCTCTGACACTCTGTGCAAGGAGTGTATTTCAGTGCCGTACTCCTGGCCCAGCCACTATGTCCCGTTTTTAAAGTTCTTATCAGCGAATGATAATTATACACAATAATGGGTTTCCTTATGATGTTTCTATGAGTGAACATAACGAATTTAGATCGTATTTACCCATGATTCTCTCTGGGCCCCTCCTACTCCCTCTTCTCCTTTGTTCTTTTGGTTTGGGGGAACCCAGTGAGTTCAGCTGGCTTTGCTCACAGGCGCATGGGTGGAGCACAGGCAGTTTGCCAGTGCCTACACCTCTGAAGAATTGACATCCCTTCCCACCACCAACAATGGTAGATCCTTCCTGAAGCTGTAAACGTTAAGTCAGTGTGAATCTCCAGTCATGCAGAGGAAGAAGTAGCTGCCTGCATGGGTGGTGGGCATGTGGTGGCTGGCTTTGCAGAGGAAGGTTTGGGGGAGGGTCTTCATTGACTACCTCCAGACAGGAAATGATGCCAAGAAAACAAAATCAAGACTTGGTGACCTTCATGACTGCATGAAGGTCAAAACCTGCTTGCGAGTGGCCTGCCCCATATAGCTACAGAGAAATCAGCTGTAAATTATTTATAAATAGGCTTATTTTAGCCTTCTCATTCTATTTACCTTGACTTAACCCTTGGAAGATCCTGGAGGAGTCCCCAACCTGGAGAGTGGGAAGGTGGGAGTCTGCCCTCAGTGTATCAAGTGCCTGGCACCTGACACATGTCCTGTCAAATACAATCTGTAGCTTAACATCCTGTCATGTGCAGTGCACTGGGGGATTACTGTAATTGGCTGGTCCTTGCAGCAAGGTGTGGACCTCTGCCAGCATTTTTTACTTCCAAATTCTGCATATTAACTGTCGAGGAGAGTGATGGATGTTTGTCAGTAACCTCTGAGGGTTGGGGGAGTAGGAGTGAGGAAAGCCCATGGCTGTTGCTAGCATTCTAGGCAGGCCCTGGGTTTACAGTTTGGTTTGTTTGCCTGGAAAGAGTGTGAGAGAGGAATTCTTTGGAAGCTTTGGGGATTGTGTGGTCACCTGGTACAAGAGTCGGGGTGGGGGGTGGGGTGTAACAACTAGCATGCTCCCAGGGAAAAGGACAGGCTGGCTCCACAGGACCTTCTGAAGGAAATAGCCCAATGTATGTGTGTTTCAGGTCACAGCCTCTATGAACAGTGAGACAGGTGCGACCTTGACATCAATCACACCAAAGCAGTCTCTGTGTGATGGACAGTGGCACTCAGTGACAGGTATGGCATTGGTGACCTTTGGCACAATCAGGGAAATCCTTTGGCCTGTGTTTGAACATCTCAAAGGCAGTCAGTCCATCCCCTGGAAGGCGTAGACTGGACCAGGTACTGTAGCCAGCCCGCATCCCAGTTTCCTTACCTGTTTCCAGCCCCGACTGTGCATAGACTATCTTATGGCTGCTGCCTCTAGTTCCCCATAATGCGCTGAGTTTGGGGTGTGGAAACTTCGGGTGGAGGATTTCCTTCAGCCCAGCCCTGCCCAGAAAACAGATCTTAGTGTTTAAGGTGCCAATAACATTGTGGTTTGGGTTTTGGCTCTGAACTCTTGGGAATAAAAAAAAAAAAAAAGCTTTCTGAGGATAGAGATATGACTCAGTGGGTAAGAGCACTTCTTTCTATTCTAGCGGACCTGAGTGTGGTGCCCAGAACCCATACCGGGTGGGTCACAGCCACCTGTATCCCTAGAGCCTGAGGATTTATGCCCTCTCCTGGCTTCTCTGGCACTGCACTTGCAGACATACATTCACACAGACACACGAGAGTACACACACACACACACACACACACACACACTTTAAAAAAGAGAAACCATCTTATTATGGGCAGGTTACTTACATTTAGTGAGCATTCAGTAAGAAGAATCCAGTTTTATTGTTGGATTTTTAAGGATCATTGTTATTTTTCAACAATTATTCAATATTAATCCAAAGTATTCAAATTAAACAATGGTGTAAAGTGAACACACCTTCTCAGAATCTGTTATTTTAGTAACAACTCGTGGTGTTAGCTTAGAGCTTTATGAGCCTGAAGCCGGGGACGTAGCCCAGTTGGTAGAATATTTACCTTGTGTGCATAAAGCCCTGGGTCCCATCCCCATGAACCATGCATGGCAGTGCATACCTGTGACCACAGCACTGGGAAAGAGAAAGAGGGTTAGGGTTAGGGGTCAGAGGTCCAAGGTCATCTTGAGATGCATAGTAAGTTTGAGGCCAGTATGAGACTCCATAAACAAGCAAGTAAATAATAAACATAATTTTTATCTCGTGTTGGCCTTTTGGCTAAGATCAAGTGTAGAAATACCTGCGCCTGGACTGGCTAAAACACCTTTTTGTAAAAAGTCCTTTCTTGCTTAATTTGAAAGCTGTCTTTCCGTTAGATACAATTTTCAAGCTAGGAGACCTTTTGTGCTGAGGGTCAAAGTTTGTATGGACTGACCCTGGCTTCTGAGAAAGCAGCTGAGGTCAGATCACATGAACATGGCTTCTGGAGACAGACCATAGCTTGGGTTTCATCTGTTTAGAGCGACCTCTGCTCAGCCCTTCATGAGTCCCGTAGTGAGTAGTAATGATGTGGCCTTTGCAGACCATGGGTGTGCAGGTGATGTGTGTGCACAGCCTGTGGAGGCCAGAGGCCAACGCTGGCTTTCATTCCTCACGTGCTAACCACCTTGGTTTTTGAGACATGATCTTATTGGCCTGGAGCTTGCTAAGTAGTCTCGGCTGGCTGCTGAGTGAGCCCTGGGGATAGGCCTGTCTGCCTCCCTGGGTGAGCTCCAGGGATCAGCCTGTCTGCCTCCCTGGGTGAGCCCCAGGATTGGCCTGTCTGCCTCCTTGGGTGAGCCCCGGGGATCGGCCTGTCTCTGCCTCCCTGGGTGAGCCCCGGGGATCGGCCTGTCTCTGCCTCCCTGGGTGAGCCCCGGGGATCGGCCTGTCTGCCTCCCTGGGTGAGCCCCGGGGATCGGCCTGTCTGCCTCCCTGGCACTGGGACTGCAAAAGCACAACCACGCTCAGCACTTTTTGTTTTTAGGTAAAGTCTGAGTGCTTGACTCGGGTCCCTGCGCTTGCAAGGCAGGCGATTTACCAACCTGACTGTCTCCTCGACCCCACAGGTTCAGTTTAGGGGTTCAAATTAGGAATGTCCGTAGGACACCAAACCCTGACTGCCTCTGAGTGGTGTGTTGAATTTCTGCCCAAGGCTGACCAAGTGCCTTCACATAGTTCCAAGAGTCCAGTGGGAACGAGTTCAAAGCCAACGGTGACACAGAGAGCAGATACTAGACAGTGGGCGGGCTCTCCTCAGGGGACAGACCTAACCAGCTTCCTTTCTTCCAGTCTCTATCAAACGGCACATCCTGCACCTGGAACTGGACACAGACAGTAGCTACACTGCCGGGCAGCTGTCCTTCCCACCTAACAACACCCAAGGGTCACTACACGTTGGAGGCGTCCCAGGTCAGTAACTCTAGTCCCAACTTCTACACCCCTGTTAAACCCCAGCAGCTCTTGCCATTTTCTTCTTAACCCACCAGCTAAGGTGCTCCCATAATTGCATAAAGAGAAGGGCAGCCCTGGGTACACAGTGGAGGTAGCAAGGTCCCTTACCTCGGCATCTCAGGGTAGTGGAGGCCACAGGACTACCGCTTCCCCAGGTTCCAAGCCTGTCATCTATAATCCTCCCTTAAGAGGCTCCATTAAGCTGGGCAGTGATGGTACACGCCTTTAATCCCAGCACTCGGGAGGCAGAGCCAGGCGGATCTCTGTGAGTTCGAGGCCAACCTGGTCTACAGAGAGAAATCCAGGACAGGCACCAAAACTACACAGAGAAATCCTGTGCCAAAAACAAAAACAAAAACAAAAAAAACCAACCTCCATTAACTTAGAGCTTATGTCAGCAAATAAACAAGAAAGTTGATGAGAAACAATGGTCTCTCTTCCCCAGACCCTGAGTTGGCTGTTGAGGCCAAATGGGAGAATTGGGCAGGTTGAGTTCTAAGACTGAAATGTTGCCTGGAAAGGGGCCTTTTCACTCTTTCTTGTTTTATGTCCCTTCAGGTAGTCTGCTTACTGATTTTATAGTGCTTTTATAACCCATAAAAGGTAGCAGAGTTGAGAGTTATTATCTATTGATTCCGGCTGTGGGAGTTCCTCCTCTGGAGGCAAAGAACAGCTTTGTTGCTGATGTATTACACAGGCAGGAAGTCAGGAAGCAGCCAGGTGGGCGGAGCCATGGGGTCTCTGACTCTAATACTACTCCCAACACCCGAGGTGCACTCATGTCATGGTGTGAGCTGTCTGTCCAGTGCCTCTTCCTTTCCTCTTTCAGACAAACTGAAAATGCTTACACTCCCTGTGTGGAACTCATTTTTTGGCTGTCTGAAGAATATTCAAGTCAACCACACCCCTGTCCCCATCACTGAAGCTGCGGAAGTCCAGGGATCCGTCAGCCTGAATGGTTGCCCTGACCACTAACCCTACACAGGAAGAAAATTCACCTTTGAAAGCACCAAGAACCCAGCGGATCTCCCACCCCATAAAAAGTCAAGACACCACAGCACACGTTTAAAAACCAATCTCATTTTTAATTTCAAGTACACAGACCCATCGTTTTGCCATTCAGCGCTACACTTGTATCTTATATAAAAGCCCATTTCTTGAAGAAAATGAACAAATTGTTATTCAAACATGCACAAAATGCTTTTGTTAGTATAATTTTTTTCCACTAAGAATTAAATGCCTTTTAGAGAACATTTTTCCCAATTGCTAAAAAGAAAATTTTGTTTAGAGCCCTTTATGAATATAAAACTTTAAAATGTTAAATTGCTACAGTTCATGGGATTAAATAAATGCAATGCACTCTTCAAATGATGTTTTACAAGCAAGGAAAACCAAGGGCTGATGATCACTGCTAATTATATTAACTCCTCGGCACCTGCTCAAAGTGTTATGTGCAACACAATTTCCTACAGATAATTATTGAGCACATGCTAAGAGGTTATCTGTGTGCTCAGTGTATGAACTACACTGACGTTTAATAAGTCAGTGTGTGAACTACACTGACATTTAATAAGTCAGTGTGTGAACTATACTGACGTTTAATAAGTCAGTCCTGCCCTTAAGGAGCATGCACTTCAATGGAAAGATATACAATATCATACTATAGGAACCAGCATATTGAACCAATGAAACCATTAATTAATGAGGCTCACTGGCTTCCCAATCCTTGCCTTCCCCAATCTGCTACCAAATCTAAATTATGATTAGTAATTTGTTGAGAACACAAGCCATCTGGTAGAGGTGCTAAGATGAATGTATGCACTATAACTGAAGCTTTGTGTATCTTTGTGCACGTATGTGGAGGCCAGAGCTCAACACTTTCCTCAATCACTTTCCTCCTTATTTTTTGAGACAAGGTCTTTTGCTGAACCCAGAGCTCAACATTTTGACTGGGCTTGAATACCCAGCAAATCTCTCCAGGATCCTTCCATCTCCCCCACAGTGCTAGGGTTACAGACATGTGCCTAGCTTTTAGACAGCTGCTGGGAATCCGAACTCAGATCCTCATGCGTATCCACCAAGCTGTCTAGACCACTTGATGACTGAAGCTTTTATGGCAAGTCATCAGGACCCAACTAGGAGAAATCCCTTTTAGATTATCTATAAAATAATTCATGACACAACAGACAAGCATTATTACCCACGTGTGCTAACAAAGACTATGCAAGTATTTTTGTGTCTTTGACTCTTTGATAGGGGAAAAAAGGAATATTGCGTATAATAAGAAAATGGGGTATAATAAGAAAACAGGGTATAGTAATCCTCTATGGTATCCTTAGAGCTCTGTGTTCTCTACTTCTGAACTTGGGTTGCTTGTTCTTCCATGGTCTTTGCACCACAGTCCTCTGAGCATGCTTTCCACCAGCTCCAGCTGTACACATCTGGAGTGTTCTGCAGTGGTAGCCAATTCCCTACCCCAGCAGGTGCTTCATGAGAGCTGACTGGTAATCTTTAGGGATGCTGCTTGACTGCAAGTCAGGTGCTTCAAAATACGTTGATTTTAAGACTTAAAAAAATCCAGTGGTGGTCTTGGCATCTGCTGGAAGCTCCTCCATGCTTCCAGCCATCAGCAGGTCTTCACAACATGTATGATCTCTCTCAGTTCTCACTGTTACACAGACTGGATCTGCAAGGTCATGACTCAGTAGAACTTCATACTTGTAAGTAATATGTAGATTCATAATGGGATAGCTACTTGTAAAATATTTCCCTAGTTTTATGTTTATCTGTGTTTTTTCCTGTATGTATGTCTGTGCACCATGTACATACAGTGCCTCCTGATGCCAAAAAAATGTGTCAGGTCCCCTGGAACTGGAGTTATATTACAGATGGCTGTGAGCTGCCATGTGGGCACTGGGAATCAATCCCATGTCCTCTGGAAGAGCAACAAGTGCTCTTAATCACTGAACCGTCTCTCCAGCCCTGACAGTTCTGTGTTGACTCATCTCAGTGATTCCTTTCTCCATTCTGTAATAACAACATGGAGAACAAGCACCCATCTGGGTTTGCTGAATAAATCCCAGCTGCCAGTATTCAGCAGAGAGTCCCAGGTGACTTCAGCCACAGGAACGTCAGTGTGGCCACTCTCCAGTTAGAAATGTATGTTCCCTGAAATGAATGCTTCTGCGTCTTCAGTGAAGCCATCACGGGAGCTATCTGTCAACTACAAAGCACAAAACAGGGACATCAGGTCAACTCTGACTGTGTCAGCACAAGGCCACCACTGGTTCCTGCTAGGGTCCACCAAAGGTCCATATGTTTGGTCCTCCAGGTCAGGCATTGGGGGGTGCTGTGAACTTTTAGGAAGTGGAGTTGAGAGATCCTTAGGTCATTGGGAGATATGCTTAGAAAGGGATTCTGGGACTCTACCCATGCTCTCTCTGCTTCCTGCCTCAAGATGTGGCTGCCTGTTCCACCTGGCACAGCCCCCTGCTACTGCAATGCCCATGTCTCAAGACCCCCAAACAAGACCACGCAGAACCGACATTCGATGCAAGCGCAAGGAGGTTTATTAATAACAAAGCAAGCCCGGGCTTGGTCCGTGTCCAACATCTGATACAGTGGGTGGATAAGGACAGCCCTGAGCTCTCAGAGTGAGGGGTTTTTAAAGGGGAAAACCGCAAACAAGCCTTTGCATCATATGATTGGGTGAGGGTGTGTAACTTTTGAATTTACTGGTTGGGGGTTACAGTTATCATTTTTGGACAGGCTGGACAAGTTCCAGGCTTTGTCCTTGACCTGGCATTCACATTGACCCATGCATGTTCACACTGACCCATGCATGTAGCTCTAAGTTGGTGAGGGGTCCCAGATAGTAAACAACTGGCTGAACCTTGAGCGGTCAGAGTACGTGCAGAAAGGGAGCTACTGCAAGGACTATATCTTTTGTTCCTGGCCCTCCCGGAAACTGTTTGCTCAAGTCTCAGGAAACTGAAATTGAGGCCTGATCTCTGAGAGAAGGCTGAGCGGCCTGTTCTGGCGTCTGCTTGGTCCTTTCACTACAATGTGCTACCATCTATGACACTACCAAAGCTCAATGAGGAACTTCATGCCCTGGAACTCCAAAACTGGGAGGTAAATTAACCTTTCTTTATGAAGTTCGTTACCTCATTATTTTGTGTTAATTCATACTTGATGAAACAGTCCCATGTGGGGCTTGAAAACAGCTTATCTTTGGAAGCAAAAACACCAGATATTTAGGGAGCAACCATACGCTTTCATGAGTCTGCTCCTTTCAGGAATTCTCAGGGTACTTGTTGACCTCACTCCTCAATATGTAAAGCCATTAAGTTTTGCCATGCTCTCTGTAGCTCCATTTCAGAAGAAAACGGCACAGGACAGAACACAACAACTTTCCCTCCTAGACAGGAAGTGCCTCACCCATGACAGGAAGTGGTCTCACCCACAGAGAATGCTGGCTAGCACCCTTCTCCACTGTTCCCACTTCCACCCCCAGTGTGCCAGGCTGGAAAACACCAAAACCCACCTTCTGCCCCATCAACCACAACTTCCTCCAGTTCCCAAGTTCTTGGTCCTGGTTTGCTTTCCATTGCTGTGATGAAACACTGACCAAAACCACATTGGGGGAGGAAAGGGTTTGGCTTATACTTTGTGTCACAGTCCGTCGTTGGGGGTGGTCCGGACAGGAACCACAACAGAGGAATGCTGCTTAGTGGCTTGCTCCCTCTGGGTTGCTCAACTACCTTTCTTGTCCAACCCAGGTCCACCTGCTTAGGGGATGGTACCGCCTACAGTGGGCTGGGCCCTCCTACATCAATTAAGAAAATGTCCCATGGGTATGGCCACAGGCCAGTCTAATCTGGGCAATTCCTAAGTCACTCTGGGTTATGTCAAGTTGACAGCTGACTTCAGAGAGGGTAGAGTCACCTGAGAAGATGATTCCCTAGGAATGATGACTTCAAGCTAGCACATGAATGAAACAATGTTTAAAACTATATTCTTTTAGGGAATGTAAGTGGTATATGTATTCATTATGGAAAATTTAGGACTATGTATAAAAGCATAAAAAATCATCCACAGGGGCCAGAGAGATGGCTTAGAGGTTGAAAGTACATACTGCTCTTGCAGACGACCCAGGTTTGGTTCTCGGCACCTGTCAGATAGCTCACAGCTGCCTGTAACTCCTCCAGTGTCAAGGTATCTAACACTCTCTGCTGATCTCCATGAGCACTGTGCTCACAAGCACAAACCCATATTTGCACACACATATATACATAATTAAAAATAAAATATTTTAAAATTACCTGTAATCCCAGTAGCTCAGAAGTCTGTTTACATTTAGTTATGTGTCCATTAGTCCTTTTAAATCCTCGTGGATTTCCTTATGAAGTCATGAGTATACAATACATTTCTCTGTAACTTTAGAACTGTGGCATTTCCAGGTCTTTGCAAGGCATTTCATTCCATGAATAACATTTCTATAGTACCATAATGTAATCATTACTTGACTGGGAATTTCAATATTTTTGAAGTTGTAAGCAATACTAAAATGTAAATGTCTTGGGATATATTTATTCTCTTAAGATAATTTCTTAGCAGTGAAGCCAGTTGTCAAAGGCCATGAGCTTGCTGATGGCAGAAGTTAGTTATTGCCAAGTTGACTCCAGAAAGAGCTGTCTGTCTTTGGCAAGGTGCATGTGGAAGTGGCCCTTGAATATGCCTCCCTTCCCAAGGCTGGCTGATGGTCAGACTGACAGCAGCCCTCTGAGCAAGCCCTTGGTGGTCCGCCATGACCCAGGTCACCTTCCTGGAACACAAGGCCAGTGACGGATGTTTGGCTGGAGGGACAATCCTCCCGATGCTGTAGGAGAGTGAAGTGTTGCTGAGTCTCTGGAACTGGCTCAGAGCCACAGGACTGCAGAACATGTCCTGTTCTGAGACCTCCATGCCACTGCCAAGGTCAGGCCATTTTTTTCCAAGTGGAGCAAGACACTTGCAAGAGGATTTGATATTGTACTGTCCTCTCTCCCAGCGGCCCTGGGCCTCACTGGCAGATCCAGCCATCTCCTCCTCTGTGGAAGTTTGTGTTCGTTGTGACTAAAATTCTCATAGCAGTTCTTTCAGCAAAATTCCAGGATTTTCTCTCTCCCCTCTCTCTCTCTCTCTCTCTCTCTCTCTCTCTCTCTCTCTCTCTCTCTCTCTCTCTCTCTGTGTGTGTGTGTGTGTGTGTGTGTGTGTGTATGTGTATGTGTGTGCATGTGTACCAGGGCACACATGTGAGCATCAGAGAACAGGTTGCAGGAGTTGGTTCTCTCCTTCCTGTGTGCTTCCCAGGTATTGAACTCAGGTCGTCATACTTGGCAGCAAGCATCTTCTCTGCTGAGCCATCTTGTCAGCCCAAATTCTAATATTGTAACTGGCAAAAACCCAAGGCCACATCCCTCCAACTGACTTGGTCTCTAACAGAGAAACCCAAAGCATAAACTCCTGTAAAAAATTTTAAACTGATACGTAACTGTACATCCTTAGGGGTACAGTGTGGTAATTCAGTACCCACGTGTGATGCACAAGGCTCAGCTCAGAGTGATTAGTGTTTCCACCCCTACTCACCGTTTCTTTAACGGCCTCTCCAAGCTCCTCTTCTAGGTCATCACAACATACAGAATAAACGGCTGTGAAATAGTGTCACCCGGATGTGCTGCAGAACACAAGGACTTACCCCCAACCAGCTGTAGGTTGGTGTCATGAGCCTCCTCCCCTCCCTTCCCTCCTCCCCTCCCTTCCCTCCTCCCCTCCCTCCCTCCTCCCCTCCCTCCCTCCTCCCCTCCCTTCCCTCCTCCCCTCCCTTCCCTCCTCCCCTCCCTCCCATGCCCTAGCCTCCAGTGAGCACTATTTTACTCTCTACCACATGAAATCAGCTTTTTAGCTCCTACGTAAGGGTAAGCTAAAAGAACTTGTCTTTCGGAGCATGGCTTATTTCTCTTTTTTTTTTTTTTTTTTTTTTTTTTGTTTTGTTTTGTTTTGTTTTTCGAGACAGGGTTTCTCTGTGTAGCTTTGCGCCTTTCCTGGAACTCACTTGGTAGACCAGGCTGGCCTCGAACTCACAGAGATTCGCCTGGCTCTGCCTCCCGAGTGCTGGGATTAAAGGCGTGCGCCACCACCGCCCGGCTATTTCTCTTAATATCCATCCATGTTGCCACAAATGACAGGATTTCATTTCCTTTAACAGCTGAATACCTGGTCTACAAAGTGAGTTCCAGGAAAGGCACAAAGCTGCACAGAGAAACCCTGTCTCAAAAAACCAAAAACAAACAAACAAACAAACAAAAAACCCCAGCTGAATATGATTCCATTCCGTAGCTCTGCCACAGGTTATTTGTTCATCTATCACTGGACGCCTTGGCCGATTGCAAACCTTGGCTATTGTGGATCGAGCAGCAGTGAACACAGGATGCTCTGACACACTGGGCTTCTCTCCTCTGGCTATCAGCCCAGAAGTGGGCTTGCTGGATCATATGGCCATTCTATTTTTAACTTTTTGAGGACTGTCCATACTGTTTTCCATAAAGGCTTCACTAATTTACATTTGGTAACAATATATACGAGTGTCCCAATCTTTCCCTCCTTAGCATTCATTTACAGATTGGTTAGAGCCATCCCAGCTGGGGTGGGTTCCTGTCTCACTGTGGTTCTGATAGCATGGACCTGAGGTGTGCTGGATACTGAGCCCAGGTAGCTGTGGCTGCCCCTCTGTCCTGCTGGCTGTCTCCCCTCCACTCTTTTGTTTCTTTCCTTTTTTCCCTCTAGAAGTGGCTTAGTTTGTTATAGTCCCATTTGTCTATTTTTGCTTTTGTTATCTCGCTTTGTGGTTCTTATAAAAAATATTTCCTTATATTGCTATATTGAAGTGCTTAGCAGCATTTTCTTCTAATAGTTTCTCGTCATTGGTTTGTTTTGAGATAGCATTTGCATACAAGATTCTAATCTGTCTTCTGTACATCCTGGCGCCATTTATTGAAGAGACGGTTGTTTGTGTTTGGAGCATCTTTGTCAAACATCTGGCTATAGGCGTGTGGATTTGCTTCCAGGTTCCTCATTCTGTTCCACTGGCCTGTGTGCCATGCAGTTCAGGTTAGATAGCTTTATAGGGTGTGCCACATGGTTAAAAAGCCTCCAGCTTCATGACCGATTTGGTGAGTTTTGGTCCGCATGGTTTCTCTCCCCATCTGTGCCTCTCCCACACCTCCTCTCCCCTTGTCCCCTGGCAACTGCATTGGTGGGCTGTGACAGATGTTTCTAGCTTCTTCACTCTCCTTAACAACATAACTCAGCTCACCAGCGGAGGAGCTCCAGAACCACATCTTCATGCTTGACAGGGAAAAGCAGAAACAAAGTTGGAATATCCCCAATAACTATCCTTGAACCCATAGCAATTACTCTCTTAAAGAGGGGACAGTCTGGAGCTGACCAACGCTGGTTCCTGGAAATGTTTTCCTTCCCTTCTCAAAAAGGCATCTGTAACCTAAGAATGTATAGAGAAGATCTGATTCCACATAAATTTTGAATGTGTGGTTTATTTCATGCTACATGAGTCCCAGATATAATGAGCATTGGCAGATGCAGCAGAGAAGGATCCAGAAGTTTCCAAAGCACTGGGGTCTCGATGAGCGCACAGAGGGCTCAGTGCACACTGATTAGGCCCTTTCTCACAAGGCTCTTTTCAATTACGTGGTACGCTTAGTTACTTCATACTCAGGCGTGCATCCCTGGAGTTTCAATGGAGCTATAAATGGTAGGCCTTGGCATGAACTCCATTCCAAAGACCCGTCGCAGAAGCCTTTGCCTATTCCTGTGGCAAATACGCTTTCTCCGAAATAAAGCCCACACTCTGGAAAATAAGTGATAACGCCCATCTGGCCTTCTACGGCTGTGCTGCTAACACAATAATGTTCTTGGCATCCATGGTTTCCAAGGACAATGTCTCTGTGATGGGGAGGCCTCTGGGTCACCCAAAGTCCAGCTCTGACAAGCAGCTCCCAATGGGAGTGTCTTCTGCCCCTTCGTTCCTTCTGAAGTCACTGGAACCTGAGCGATTCCTGGCCCCCCTGAGCCAATAATTCCATCTGAGTTTTAAGATTCAAGCTTTTTCTGTTGTGATTTGGAATATTCTAGAATTTTGAGGAACAGAAATTACCTCTGTTATTTCACAAGCCTTTTCTTAGATCTAGATGAGAATATATATGTAAAACTGCTGAAAGTATTACTATTGCTACCACTCACACTTAAACATGGGGTCAAAGGTTAAATAGGGCTGGGGAGTAGCTCACTTGGCAGAGTGCTTGCCTGGCATGCTTGAAGCCCTGAGTTCAGTCCCCAGCACCACAGAAACCAGGTATGCCTGTAATCATGGCTCTGGGGAGATGGGACAGGAAGATCAGAAGTTCAAGGTCATCTGGCTTCATATCAAATTCAAGGCTAGACTGGGATATGCAGGACCTTGTACTCAAACACTAAAAAGTTAAATAAAGATGAAAAGTCTGGAAGTCAAAGATCTCACAAAGATGTTTCCTAGTTGACTTCTGACAATCTCTTTCCCTGACTTGCTCTTCTTTTTCTTTTCTTTTTTTTTTTTTTTGGTTTTTCGAGACAGGGTTTCTCTGTGTAGCTTTGTGCCTTTCCTGGAACTCGCTTTGGAGACCAGGCTGGCCTCGAACTCACAGAGATCCGCCTGCCTCTGCCTCCCGAGTGCTGGGATTAAAGGCGTGCGCCACCACCGCCCGGCTCTGACTTGCTCTTCTAAGGAAACGGGAGGAAGGAAGTTGTCCTGTGTGGTATATAGTGATGCTGCTTCTACACACAAATGGACTTCAGTTAAGGAGAAACCTCAACAGCATTCCCAGTGTCCAGTTCATCTCCCTTCATCCCGTCCCCTCCAGGGCATGTCATGTGACTTTCAGGTCCCAGCATTCGCCTTTGCCTGAGGCTCTTCTCCGGCTTTGTTCACCTGTGCTGTAGGTCAGCCATGTGAGGGGTTACGGCCCCAGGTCAATCCCTCAGGGATAATGCATGAAATTGGCGTCTTGCTCCTGTATGACTTCTAACACACATTCCACACTGGTGTGCTGATTCTCCACGTTTCTACTCCAGCTGCCCCATGCTACCTCTCTCTGCAACACTCCATCACGGGCTGCCTCCATTTCCCACCCTACCTCTTCCCTCTCATCCTAGATTATATTTGTGATGTAACTGATTTCTTTTAAGACAGAGTCTCACTATGTAGCCCTGGCTGGCTCAGACTCTCAGAGATCTGCCTGTCTCTGCCACCCAAGTGCTATGATTAAAAGTGTACACCACTACACCAGGCCGTAATTCTCATTTTCATAAAAGCAATAGAAATTGTCTTGTATGTTGGACCAGTATCAACAATATTCTGCTTTATGCAAATGTGTTTTGACTCATTAATAATGAGGCTATGGCATATACTTGGACTTGCTTGCCAGTGAAATGTCTTTTGAATAAAAATATTTATTGGTATTAATGATGTCTATATACTTGTAATTTCATTTAGAAGTACATTTATTGTATATTCCATCTTTATCCACGGGAGGGGAGAAGCTGATTTCTCAGGTAGTTCCTGCTACCCACTGTAATGGAAGTGCTGAGGTTATCCCTCCTAATTCTCACATCTAAACTACCCAGACAAGTGAAGGCAGACACAGCTCTTCCTAACCGTTACACTGGGACAAGAGGTGGCTTACTTCCAGCACCTCCGTTCCACGTCTTTAGCCCACATCCCTCTTTCGTCATTGCTGATGAACTGACAATAATGAACCTTTTTTATCTGCTGTCGTACTATGTCCGCTTGACGTGGGTCAGCTGGCTAACCGTTTGAAGACTTAAAGACAGAATGCAAGCTCGTATGGTATATCAAGATTAACTTCAGAAATAATGAAGATTCCAGGGAGAGGAATGAAATCATTGACGTGCTAGAGGAAAATGAGGCTAGATGTGGTCACATGGAACTTGCAAGGCAGCGTGTCATCCTTGAAGGGGACAGGGCGAAGGGATCGGAGCTGCCCTCCCAGCTCACATAAAGGCTTCTTAATTTGAGACAGCCCACACTGATACACACAGCAAATGGAGGAACATTTAGTTCCTTGAGATAGCCCACACTGATACACACAGCAAATGGAGGAACATTTAGTTCCTTGAGATAGCCCACACTGATATACACAGCAAATGGAGGAACATTTAGTTCCTTGAGATAGCCCACACCGATATACACAGCAAATGGAGGAACATTTAGCTTCTTGAGATAGCCCACACCGATATACACAGCAAATGGAGGAACATTTAGCTCCTTGAGATAGCCCACACCGATATACACAGCAAATGGAGGAACATTTAGCTCCTCCTTTGTTTCTTTGGAAGGCAAATCAGGGAAAGGAATAAATACAAGATATCAAATTTCTGTACTGTGAGAAACACAATTAAATAAAGCACTGAGAAAAAACACTTGTAAAATGCAACACAGAAAACATTCACATTTTCGTATGTTGAGAGCTTTACATACCCATGTACAGGGTGCACAGCTCTGCCTTTGGAGGAAGAAGCAGGAAGGTTGAAAATTCCAGGCCAACCTGGGCTACATACAGTTCGATATAGTGAGTACCCGAAAATGATAAAAATAAAAGTCTTTACAAATAAACAAAAGAATAAAATGACCAAAGGACAGCAATATTCACCAGACAAGGATGACAAACCTGTAGATGATCACTGGACACCGGTTTGCTGTAACTGGACTAATGAGCCACATAACCAGAGACCTTGACACTCGGGCCACAATGCTGTGACTGCTGTAGAAACACTGTGACAAGCAAAGTCTGATTGGGACCCATAAGGACTGGCCTCTTCCTGTGTACTTGGTGCAAAGTGATAAACCTGCGTTGAAGAAGTCCAATTTTGGAAGAAACAAAGGGTGCCAGGCAAGAACTGATCTAGGAAGAGGCGGTCACCAAACCTTCTGTTTTTTTCTTCATCTCGATATTTCCCAGCTGCCCCAGCTTCTCCAGTTGAGCTGGCACAGTGCTGTTCTTTCTGTGGATAACTGGCACATTGGCAGGTGAGTGGTCCTGTTAGCCATAAGTCATAGACCCATCAGGTGGCGGTCTATCATGAGTAAGCCTTGCCCTGGGCAGCCTGGTACCCTATATGGGAGAGGTCCAGAAATCTGTATTTTAATAAGTATGAGTCTCACGCTGAGCAAATATGGAAAGATACCGTGTTGGAGAAACATAGTTTCATTAAACAGAACTTCACATTTCATCCCATTTCAGACAGGGTTCCCTAGAAAATGATTCTGCCACTAGCATCTAAATCCAATAGTACCAGAGATTTTTGGACAAAAGCCCAGATTCCAGAAGCCCCAAACAAGTCCCTCAGCACCATTTAAAGATGGGGAAGCAGAGAAAAGGAGATTATTCAATGAGACCACATTGGAAAAGTAGATAAAGGGGTCCAGTGACTCCCCTCAACCCCATTCCATCCATAGGGCATTGGCATAAACTTTGGGTTAAACTGAAGAAGAAGTAGGGCAGGCAAAGGTACACATAATCAAACAGTTCTGGTCTAGCTGTAGTCTCCTTGACTCTTGCCCCAGCTCCAGTTCTGCAAAGTGGTTCACAGGAGTCCTTATTACTTGAAGGACAAGATCTTCTCAGATGATAACAACTTCTGCTCCCAGGCATGGCCTTGCCCTCACCCTCATGGGTAATTGATTTCATTTGGGTGGGCGTGGGAAATCATGGGGTCTGTCCTACAAGGCTGTGCTACTCCTGGAACCTAAGGTGATCACAAGTTAGAACAACAGCTTCTCACGGTGCCTTTAGCCTCAAAGCAGGGTAAGACAGCCCAGAAAGACACTCCTAGAGTAATTAGTATGGACCTGCAGAGATGAGCAGGCATGCTGGTTTGAATATGAAATGTAATCATAGGTTTAAACACTCAGTTCCCAGATGGTGGCACTGTTTGGGAAGGTTGTGGAACCTTTAGGAGGTGGAGCCTTGTTGGAGGAAGTGGGCCATAGGGGGTGGGCCTTGAAGTTCTATAGCTCAATCCCATTCTCTGTATCCTCTGGGCTTCCTAACTGTGAGTGCAATGTGACCACGCAGCCTCTGGCTCCTGCTGACATGCCTTCCCTACCATGATATGTTTTGTTTATTTGGTT
This sequence comes from Peromyscus eremicus, assembly GCF_949786415.1. NCBI lineage: Eukaryota > Metazoa > Chordata > Mammalia > Rodentia > Cricetidae > Peromyscus > Peromyscus eremicus. Next base: position 3,238,093 of record NC_081435.1, read on the forward strand.
TGGTTTGGTTTTTGAGACAGGGTTTCTCTGTGTAGCCCTGGCCATCCTGGAACTCACCTGTAGACCAGACTGGCCTCAAACTCACAGAGATCCACCTGCCTCTGCTTCTCAAACATTGGGATTAAAAGCATGTACCACCATGCCCAGCTGATAATGTGGTTTTTAACTGTAAGTCAGAATAAAGCTTTCCTCTACGTTGTTGGTTGTTACAAGAGAAGTGACCAATACGGTTGGCAATCCAAAGTAGAAGAGACGCATACAGGGTGAAGGTACGGATGCCAGGCTTTTCGTTTGCCCTTGGGCCCGACCGAGGGGGGGGGCACTGCTTCTCAGGAAAATCATCTCCTCAGCAGAAGTGCCTGCTTCACTGACAGAGAATCAGCACAAGGATGTAATGTGGCCTTCCCTTGGAATGCCAGGCAGCACAGACCGTGAGCTGCTACAGCCAGGGGACATCTCTTGGTGTCACACAGGGAATGTTAGGGAATTCCTGGTACTTGCTAATGTCAGAAGCCATTTTTTTTTCTTCCATTGAAAACAGGAAGTAACTCTTAACCATCTCAACAGACTGAGAAAGCGCCTGAGCTAGTTGTGTGAGACACAAGAGTAAAGGTCACGGGAATGAGCGTTACAGGCTGATGGGAGAGAATGAGCAGACGCAGAGGGAAGAGAGAGAGTGGTCTAGGGGAATAAAAAAGAACGCTGTAAGCATGGCAGAAAGCTTGACAACTAGGGAGCAGTGTGGGGAAGAGATGGTCTGGGAGTCTGGACAAGTCCTTGGAGAGTATGGCCACCCCAACATCTGCCACAGAGGCTTAGTTAGAAAGAGGCAGCTGGTGCCTTTGGTGAGAGCAGAGTCAGTGAGTTCATGGAGCCAAGGGTCAGGTAACAACACCCCGAAGCAGGTAAACGGGAGGCGTGTGAGTCAACAGGCCACGCTAATCGCTCTTCAAGAAATGTGGTTATAATAAGAAGGAAGAGCTTCCAGCACTTAGGATAAAGGCAGATTTTTTTTTTCCTCTAAGAAGGCTGAACAGTGTTTTGTCTGTTGGGGAAGAGCTGTCTTATAGAGCAAAATAAACAAATGAAAGGTAGAGGAAGGAGCCCAGGTGGGTGATGGAGTGGGGATGAACTCGGGACCCAGGGAGGAGGTGCCCTTGAAAATGCCGGAGGAGAGATGAGGGAGGAGAGGAGGGCCCTGCCCAAGAGTAGGGAACTTCGGGAGTTGCTGTTCCCAGTGAGCCATGAGTGATGGTCTTCTGGGGAGGAGGCAGGAGGAGAGAGGGGAACTGCCCGTGTGCATTATGGGTATCACGAACATCATCTGGCCAGGTACAAGAAAAGTCGTTCCTGGAGAACTTGGAGTTTTAATAAACACTTGGGTGGAGAAAAAGAAAAGAGCTTGAGAATTTTAAAATGTTGTTGATTTTCATTTTCCATTTTATAAAAGGTGCCAAGAATCAAGTTCTCCATTGTCTAGCTTGCAGTCTGAGTGGCTTACCTCATCCAGTGCCTCAGACTGCACAGTATAGGTGAAGCCGCCCAGAGCTGTCTTCAGTACAGATGTCCATTCCCAACCCAGAGGTCTGGTCTTGGATGGACTAGAAACTCGAAATTACTAAGGCATTCCAGCTGGTCCAGATGTACATCTGGGACAGCCACATTCAGGGAAGGGTCCTTTTCTAGTCACACTTGGACATTTATCAGAAATGACCATTGAAACTAATTTAAAAAAAAAAAAAGTCTTTGAAGCTGGGCGGTGGTGGTACATGCTTTTAATCCCAGCACTCGGGAGGCACAGGCAGGCGGATCTCTGTGAGTTCGAAGCCAGCCTGGGCTAGAGTGAGTTCCAGGGAAGGCGCAAAGCTACACAGAGAAATCCTGTCTTGAAAACAAAAAATAAAACAAAACAAAAAAGTCTTTGAAATAAATGGACTTTTAAATACAGTAAATAATGTAGCTTTTTTTTTTTTTTTTTTTTTTTTTTGGTTTTTCGAGACAGGGTTTCTCTGTGTAGCTTGTGCCTTTCTTGGAACTCACTTGGTAGCCCAGGCTGGCCTCGAACTCACAGAGATCTGCCTGGCTCTACCTCCCGAGTGCTGGGATTAAAGGCGTGCACCACCACCGCCCGGCGTAGCTTTCTTTTTTAAGATTTAATTTTTTACAATGTATAGGGTGTGTGTGTGTGTGTGTGTGTGTGTGTGTGTGTGTGTGTGTGTGTGTGTAGAATATGCACATGACTGCAGGTCCGAAGAGGTCAAATCTCCTGGAGCTGGAGTTACAGTCACTTGTGAGCTGCTAGCTATGGGTTCTGAGAACTGGGCGCAGGTCCTCTGCAGGAGCATTAAATACTCCCCCTGCTGAGCCATCTCTCCAGCCCCAGTAGCTTTTATTTTTAAAGTGTCCTTTCCCAAGCTACATGATATACATGTGTGAAAATATCATAATGAAATATAATACAATGAATATATATGCAAATAAGTTTAAATTCAATCGCCTTTAAAAACATAAAGTATCCTTTTCCATAAAACTTGGATTTTTTGTAAAGGCCAGCCTCCTTAGCTACTGTTTTAGGTCACTGGGGAGATGCAGGCTGGAAGATCACCCTGACAGCCACCGTGAGGTGTCTCACTTAGCTAGGCAGCTTCCCTGAGTGATGGCAGGTGCTTCCACCTGACTGTCATGCATATCACCGTTTACACCAGCAGAGTCCTCCAGAAAGGTCTGAAGGGTTACCATGACTAAGCCGTTGCCCCGGCTCCCATCTTCTTAATGTGCTCATACTGAAAACACCAAGTGAGGGCGTGTGCCCAAACGATGTGACCTTCAAAGTTACTTTTGAAATGTGGGAGGAAGAAGAACACTCGGTTGTCTCAGACAAGGATGCCGTCCAGGACCTCCACAGCCCTCTGAATCAATTAGCTGCTTTCGACCTTGGCAGTCGCCTCACTGGTGGTTGCTTAGAAAAGAATGTGGTTGAAGTGAGAAAAATAATTCTTGACGCTTTCTTCAGGCTCCCACTTTGCACCACACTCCTCTTTCTGCCTCTGATCCTCTCTCAGGCTGACTCTTCCCTGGGTTCAGTACAAGGCAGTGGTTCTCAACCTGGAGGTCACGACCCCGGGGGCCATCAGAAAACAAAATACTCACATTACATTCATAACAGTAGCAAAATTACAGTTATGAAGTAGCAATGGAAATAATTTTATGGTTGGAGGTTCACAACATGAGGAACTGTATTAAAGGGTCCCAGCGTTAGGAAGGTTGAGAACTACAGGTGTAGCGGAAACTGGTCCCCTGCCCGCCCAGATCCTGATTAAACCTGCTGCCCACGGCAGGCACTCTTTGTAAGCATTGGCAAGTTACTAGCCTCGAGTGCGCATTAAAACGCTGGGCTTTTACCTGACGCTCCCTAAGGGCTGCTGTGGTGGCAGCAGAATGAGCAGGTGGAAGGGGAGGAAGAGCGGGCACCGAGAAAGCACACTTGAGAGGAAGTACTCACCCAACTCATTAAGCCACGCCCGTCTACTTCCTGTCTCGATTCTGCACACAGTGAAAATCTTTGATTTCACACGCAGGTCTAGGCCACACAAGCCTAGCAAAGGGGTGTGGTTTGTGTTTCTCAGACTGAACCCACCTCACCTCCGACGATTTGCTACAGGAGGAAGTCTGTTGTGAGGGCCCAGGGAGCAACAGGTGCCGACAGGGTCAGACAAGGGTGATAGGCCGTGGTGATGGCCACGATGGGCTGTGTGCAGGGCTCTTCTCCCGTCAGCCGCAGCTTCCGATGGTCGCTCGTGGTTGCTCCTGTTGCTGGCGGTCATTGTGGTTTTGAGTTATTGCTACTGTCAGAATCACCGAAGTGGGTCTTTTTGGGTTTCATTCCCAAGGGAATCAAATGCGGGAGTAGAAGGTCTGGGCTTCTGTTCAGGAAAGGCGAGCTTGATGTCTCCCCTGGTTTCCCATGAACCACCTTGAATGGTTTTCTTGCAAAAATAAATAAAATTGAAAACCAAAGACACATACTTTCTAAGTTCACGTCTAGCCCTAGGATGTAAAGGACAGAGGACTCAAAACTGAGACAGGATCTATTCTATACGATCGGAGTCATCAAGGGAATTGTCCAGTCTTTACTTTCCTCTTCCACAGAAGGTGTATTTGTAAGAATGTACCCTGTGTTCTCTACACCAAGGGAAACCACAGTAGAGCTGTGGAAGGTGTAGGAGGGGCTGGAGCCTTGAACTAGTCACAAGTGTGCCTGGCTGTGGGTACCATCAGCCCTGCCTTGAGATGGAGAAGTTTGACTTAGAAGGTTTAAGTTCTATGCGGAACCCAGGTCCTCTGACTTCACTGCACGTGTTCTCCACACACCATGCTGAAGGCGGAAGGCGGAACTGGTGGGGACACCAAGAAAAGCCAGGCGTTTTGATTTGCTTGGTGCTCGCGTGAAGGGTAGCTCTAGGGACCAAGTTTAGACAGACTTGGCCCGTTTGTTGTTGCTGTTTCTTGTTCTGTTCCATTTGTTTTTAACGTATTTACCCAGAGGAATTAGGAATGCCAGCAGATACAATAACCCTTTTTTTAAAATTTGCAATTGAAGGGGTACTCAGTTACTAAAACAATTATTTCCTGTATCAGAGACATGCGACAGTGAAAAGCTGCCTGCCTGTATGTAATTATTGTGCACTGTGCACCAAGAGCCTGCTTTAAATGATCATTTATTTACAACAACTGTGCTGTTGGTACAGGGTCTGTGGCTACATCCTCTGGGATCTTCACTATGTGAAGGGAGGAAGCTGTACATTTTTAAAGATTGGCTTTGTGTGTGTGTGTGTGTGTGTTTGCGTATGATATGTGTGTGTTTGTGTATGGGGTGTGTGTGTGTGTGTGTGTGTGTGTGTGTGTGTGTGTGTGTGAGGGGAGGTGCCCATGGAGGCGAGAAGAAGGAATCAGAGTCTCTGGAGTGGGTGTTACAGGCGGTTGTGAGCTACCCATGTAGATGCTGAGAACCTGACTCAGGTGCCCTTTAAGAACAGTAAGTGCTTTTAACCACTGACCCCTGTCTCCAGCCCAACCCTACATACTTCACAGAAGAATTTTACTGCGCCTTCCTTTTATTTTTTTTTTTCTTTAACAGAAGGAAGTATAGGGCTGGGGAGAAGACTCAGTCAGGAAATGGCCACTGCACAAGTGTGAGGACCCAAGTTTAATCCCCTAACACCATGAAAAAGGATGGGCATGTGGCACACACCTGTAATCTTGATGGGTGGGGTTGAGACCAAGAGGACCGTCCTGTAGGCTGACTGGACAGCCAGTCTAGCCAAATTGACAAGTTCCAGGCTCAGTGAAAGACCTGCCTCAAAAATAAAGTGACAGTGTAGAGGAAGACACTTGATCTTCTGACACATGCACACCTGCACATATACACCTGCACATATATACCTGCACATGCACACCTACACATGCACACCTGGACATGCACACTTACACACGCACACCTGTACATGCACACCTGCACTTGCACACCTGCACATGCACACCTGGACATGCACAACTGCACAAACACACCTACACATGCACACCTGCACATACACACCTGCACATATACACCTGCACATGCATACTTGCACATGTACACCTACACATGCATACCTGCACATACACACCTGCACATATACACCTACACATGCACACCTGCACATGTATACCTGCACATGCACACCTACATATGCACACCTGGACATGCACACTTGCACATGCACACCTGCACTTGCATACCTGGACATGCACAACTGCACATACACACCTACACATGCACACCTGCACTTGCACACCTGGACATACACACCTGCACATGTATACCTGCACATGCACACCTGCACATACACACCTGCACTTGCAAACCTGCACATGCACACACACACATGCGTGCACATGTGTACAAAGGAATTATATACAGGGGATTTGACTGCTTCAGAGACTTGGAAAAAACGCTGATAGAACTTCTTTACTGACCACCATCATCTCCATCTTCTTCCTCCTTACTTATTTTATTTTTCTCCTCATTGTCTTTCTCCTTTTTCAGGCTGGGCAGCTCTCCTTCTTGCTGCCCTGAGCTTTCCTTCAGCTCCAAAATAGCCTTCGTGTGTATTTCTTCACCTCGGTTGCTTGCTTTCCCTAAGGCTGCTCTTCACCCACACATCTTTCCTGGGTTCTTTGCAGCCTCACTGATGGCTCAGATGTTCACACTTGGAAGTGGGGGCAAAACTCAGATCAGAACAAGGAGCTGAAGCAGGCCTCCTGGGCATATCTGGATCCTTGGACTTCTCTTTGGTTCCCTGTAGGGAAGAGATGAGTTTTCCTCTGTTTTGTAAAGGGTCTTGTCTGCCTTTGTCACGTCTTCAAATATTCTCTTTCTTCAGCACACTGACCTTCACTTCTCTGAGTCTTTGGGCAACTCTGAGATTCCTGCTGTTGTATCTCCACTTGCAGTCCTCGCTTCAAGTCTGCACAAGGGATGCTGGGAAGCAATTTTGTGACGGGGCTTCTGTGTTTGTGGTTGCTTGAACACACTGAAGCACAGAATTGCCCAGTGATCACCAGGCTCTTCCATGGCCCAGCTCTGTCTCTGTGGAGTACGGCATGCAGTCCTGAACTCTAAAGAGCATCTTCCTGGGTCTGAACCTCCCTGGCTGCTGACCTTGAATCAGAGGAGCTGGGTCTGCTAGTGATGGGTATTTGAAGTGCTGTTACTATGCTGTTAATTATTATATCAGTCCCTGAGCTAGCATCCCTTTGGTCAGATGACAATGCAGAGTAATTACACACTGGATAAAGCCCTCAAGTGAAAGGGAGGTAAATTCATGACAGAGGAGATTAATTGCAGTCTGCAACAGCCATCTTCTGGATTTGGACTCCAACTAGATGTCTCTGCATATTTCACTCATTAGTATTTTCATTTAAGCACTTACAGAAATGGCGTGAGACCTCACATAAGAGCAAACACTGGCTACATAGTGAAGCATTGCTTGCTCTATTCCCTGCCATCACATTTTTCTATGTAAATTGCTTCCTCATTGTGTCTTGGGCATAATAAATATTCATTGAGAGAAAGAAAGAAAGAAATTGCACATGGGAGAGGAACTTAAATGCTAAGATTGCCAAACCTAACTCTTCCTATGCCACTCCAAAGGCTAATGGGAAATTGATCCATTTATCAGTGGATGGAAGACTTTCAGAGAAAGCAGAGCTACTCATCTACTTGGGGAAAGGTATGGAAACAACTTGTTCTCTTGGGTCCCCAGGCTAAATGGATTCAGCACAATCTATGGACTCATAAGAATGAATGTCACATCTATGCCCAGTGCTTCTGTGGGAATTTACAATAATAAAAGAGAAAAAGAAACTTCTGGCTACAGAGGAGATCACTTTCCAGTCAGGAGAGCCAGCTGTTGAAACAGCATGCATGCCCTCATCATTCAGTGCCAGGGAGGGATCCTGCCCTTCAAACTCACGTCTCTGCGTGCTCATGGTCCTCTACCACTTACAATGAACACATGTGCCGTACATGGAACAATTAGTAGTTGCCAGCACTACTGATCCCCTGCCTGTGCCTCTCATTCATACCACACAATCACTTTGAGAGCCAGGGGAGGAAACTGAAACTCAGAATCAGCCCCCAGAGTTACATGGCCAATCCTTATATACCTGTCCCTCACACTGGATCAGCCAGGGGTGTCTGACTCTGAAGAGTAAGACATGTAGGTCTTACTATACATGGAGGAACTGCCCTTCTCGGAGACAGCTAGTGCTCAGAGATCAGCTAGGATCACTTGAGAACACCTTTTATGGGAGTGAGCTACACTTGGCGAACTCTAGTTCTCTCCACTAGTCACCCCAGGTTGAGGACCAGTTAACCAGGAGCAGCCCCGCTGCTCTGGTCTGCTGAGATTGCTCAAGCTAGCCCATCCTAAGCCACTTCTGCTCCTCACTCTCCATGGAAACCACAGGAAGGCCCCTGTGGTGTGCCCCTCCTCTTGGAATCTGAGTTCTAACAAGCTGCTTTTCAGTCGTGGACTTCCTGGACAGACCTGAATACCAAAGCCTGCATTTGGTTTTGTGTTTGTGTGAGCACATGTATAGTTGTGTATAATTGTACGCATAAACATGTGTGCATGTGACAGGGTCTTTGACTTGTCTGCAGCTCACTGAGTTGGCGAGGCTGTCTAGTAACCCCCAGGGATCGCCTCTCTCCTCCTCCCCAGAGCTGGGATTAAAAGTGTGTGTCACTGTGCCCAGCTTTTAATTTTTTTTACCAGGATCTGGGAGTCAAACTCAGGTCCCCATGCTCATTACTCACTTTATAGCCGACCCATTTCTCAGCCCAAACCCTGTGTTTTAATATGTACACCCAAGCTCATCCTGGCACTAACTTCAAAAAAAAAAAACAAAAAACAGGACCAGAGGCTGGGGAGATGGCTCAGTGGTTAAGAACACACACTGCTCGTCCAGAGGACCTGAGTTTAATTCCCATCACCCACATGGGGTGCTCTGCAATTTCGGCAACACCTCTGGCCTATGTAGACACCTGCACTCATGTGCACATACCCTCCCACACACATATAATTCAAAATAATAAAAGTAAAAAATTTTAAAACAGGCTGGACTGTTCAGGGAAATCTTCAGACGTTTATTATTGGTATTGGTAGTCTTAAGACAAGACTTCAAAAACCCATGTTAATGTCCCATCACTATAACAGATACCTGAGATACCAGTTTAGAAAGAGAACAAGTTTATGTCAGCCCAGTTTTAGAAGTGTGAATCCATAATGAGCAGACCCTATTGCTTTGGGCCTGTGGCAAGATAATGTAGTATCCTCGTGGTAAAGGCATGCGGTAACATGGAATCCTTCTCTTGGTGACCAAGGAGAGAACAGTAAAGTGACTAGGTTTCTGAAATCCCCTTCAAGGGTCTGCCACAGAAACCTAAGGAGCTTCTTTCTCAAGGCCTGACATTTCCCATGAATGAAGAACAGGCTTTTTACATGTTAGCCTTTGGGAGAAACTTGGGTCCTAACCACAGTGGAACCCAATGATGAAGAGGCCAGTAACATACTCCACAGATGACGTCCAGGGGCCAGATAGCGGCCACTCCTAATTTACCACTTAGCTGTGAGGGCCAAAAAGGAGACCATCAGAATGTGTAATGATATTAATTTACGTAGGCAGAGGCAGGTAGATCTCTGAGTTTGAGGCCACCCTTGTCTACAGAGTGAGTTCCAGGACAGCCAGGGCTACACAGAGAAACCCTGTCTTACAAAACAAACAAACAAACAAACAAACAAAAACAAAAAAAGAAGAAGAAAAGAGTGCTTAGGAAATGTGAAAAGAAAAGAAGGTGCTTTGGAAAGGTGAACAGGAAGTCCCACCCCTTTTCGCTGTTGGCATGTATTTTTCATTTAGAGTGTTTTCTAGCTCCTAGATAAAATCAGCTTAAAATTATTTTATTGTTTAAGAATTTCATTCGCATACGATGTATTTTGATCATATTCACCCTCCTTTCCGTCCAGCTCCTCCTGGACCTCTCTTCCTTCCATGTCTCCCTCCCAACTTCATATCCTTTATTTTATAACTTGAGTCAATTTGCACTGACCTTATTCTCCTAGCGATAGGGCCAGCCAATGGGGTGTGGACAACCCACGAGAGGCCACACCCTGAAGAAAACCAACCTCCCTCTCCCAGCAGCCTTCAGCTGCCAAAAGCTCCTCAGCTAGGGTGGCTTTAAGCTCCCACCCCACCCCCTGGAGCTGGAAGGTTGACAGCTTGATCCTGTGCAGGAAACCACAGTTGTGAGTTCCAGGGTACAACAGCCCTGTCATGTCCAGAAGACACTGTCTCACAGCAGTCCTACATCTCACAGTCTCTCCTTCCATCTGAGCCTGGGACACAGGGTGATACTGATGTCCACCACTTATGCTCTGCACCTTGACCGATTCTGTCAACTGCATTAACTGTCGTCCGCTCCAGAAGTTTCTCTGATGGGTGCTGAAAGCAGCACTACAGTATTTAGAAGGCAGTTTGATACCATGTCCACTTAACAAAATAAGAGAAATGGGTTCCCCCCTGGACCCGTGACCGTCTCAGCCGTAGGTTCTTGGCCAGGTTTCCATTAACAGTCACAAGTTCCCTCCTGCAACATAGCCCCTAAATCTAACCAGAAACTGGTTGGTTACGCCATAACATTCATGCCACTATTATACTCATAGGTATATCTTGCCAGCTGTTCTGGATAGTTTTATCCCAATTTGACACAAACCAGAGTTACTCGGGAGGAGGGAGCCATAATTGAGAAAATGCCTCAATAAGATCCGGCTATAGGCAGGCCTGGAGGGTATTTTCTTAATTAGTGATTGATGTGGAAAGGACCAGTTCATTGTGGGTGGGGCCACCCCTGGGCTGGTGGTCCTGGGTTCTATAAGAAAGCAGGCTGAGCAAGCCATAGGGAACAAGCCAGTAAGCAGCACCTCTCCATGGTTCTGCATCAGCTCCTGTCTCCAGGTTCCTGCCTGGATGAGTTCCTGTCTGATTTCCTTAGATGATGAACTGTGATTCGGAAGGGTAAGCTGTTGGTGTTGTTGATATGTACCCCCGCTTCCCACCCCTGACCAGTAACCTACATAGTACCTTCCAGTACTATAAAAGCTAGCCAGCAGGAAGGAAACTTCTAGTTCAGTACCAGCTTGATTTCTGTGTCCTGTGACCAAATCTGTGGTGTCTTCAGCAATTAAGCATTCCCAGTGGATGAAATCTTTTAAGTCAGGAGTAAAGTTCGCCTTGACGTATACAGCTGGCTAATTGAGCATGCTTGTAACAGATAATTATGCCAAAGACTTCATTTGGAGATAGTAATTAATTACCAAAATAACCTTATTCTGCCTGTTACCTCACTGTTCCAGGCTGACACACGGTACCATGCATTTCCTGGAGGGTTTTCCCAACATCTTGTTTGTGAGAAGCAGCTAACAAGAGTGAGCTAGTGCTTTAGCTCCGAGCCTACGGCTCTAATCCCTTCTTGTTGGAAGTGACTTCGGAACACAGCAGAAAAGCTAGTACGAAAATACCACCTAAGCCCCTCATTTTATGTCAGACACACTTTTCAAAGGAAGCTTAGTCACCCCAGTCTATAGCCAGCTTTCAGTGATCTGAGTCACAGAAGGTTTAGCTGTCCATGTTGAGCCCAGTGTGTCGCTGTTAATACTTTGTGTCTAAGTAAAATTTATGGGAGGTCTGTGAGGCCTACAGAGTGAGATATTCTACCAAAGGGCACACCTAGCCCTAATTGTACATGTACAAGTCTTCCAATAGAGGATCGAGTTTAGCAGGCATACTATTTAACTTTTATCACCACAAAGAAATACTCAACACTAGCTACTTAAAAGAGGTTTTTCTTGGTATATAGTTTTGGAAGTTCAAGTCCAAGATTGGGTTTGAGGCTCTAGGGTTGTACATGGCAGTGGGAGCGGCATATATCAGAGGACACATTCATACCTCAAGTCAGAATAACTGAATAGAGCTCCTCCGTAGTCTATTGCAGGGGCATACCCCAGTGACTTAAGGAGCTCCCATAATGCACCACATTCTAAAGGTAACTCTGCCTGGAGCTACACTTCCGACCTTTGGAGAATACTCATACAACCAGAAGCAGCTGGCCAGAGAAGTTTGCCGTGTTGCTCCACTTACCATGAAACTAGCCCTTGTTCAGAATGAGGTGGTAACTAATTCTGTGAGTACAGAGTGCCTAGGCTGTACCAGAACTCCCTGCTCTACACATGGATTTTTTTATTCGCTGAAGCCCAGACTCACGCATATCCAACTCCCTGATCGTGTCCCCATGTCTCTCCCAAATAGACAGCTTCAGCAGATTATCCACTCAGCACTCCTCTCCGGAATGCCCTAATTTCAGTACGAAGCCTTGTCATGTAAGGTACCACTCAAGACATGCTCTTGTGAGTCATCGGCAACTCCGCCAGCCAGCCCTCAGCTCTGCCTCGTGTATATCTCACATCTGCCCTTGTATTTCCGTCTTTACCCCATCAGGCCATGCGTCTTTCCCAAGGGCTGTTGTCAAAGCCTCCTCACTGGGCTCCTCCCAAGGGCTGTTGTCAAAGCCTCCTCACTGGGCTCCTGCGTCAATTCCAGCTCTCTCCGAGGGAGGCTTTTCTTTTCTTTTTTGTCTCAGACAGATCATGTCTGTCAAGAAGATTCTTTATTAAGGGCCGGGCGGTGGTGGCGCACGCCTTTAATCCCAGCACTCGGGAGGCAGAGCCAGGCGGATCTCTGTGAGTTCGAGGCCAGCCTGGACTACCAAGTGAGTTCCAGGAAAGGCGCAAAGCTACACAGAGAAACCCTGTCTCGAAAAACAAAAAACAAAAAAAAAAAAACAAAAAAAAAAAAAAAAAAAAAGAGACAAATTGTTCAAGACACATATTACAATGAATTTGTCTTTGTCATTTGTTTCAATCAGAAGTGAAAGAGAAAGACTCGATACTTTGTTGGGAAAAAAGAAATCAGCTCACGCAGAGATTACACCAGGAGACATAGGACAGTTTTTGTGCCAGCCAGTCTGTGCGTTACTTTGGGTTTATACTTTGGGTGGTGGTGTCCTTTGAAGTCAATGTATCCTTTAGAAGCTTCGGTTGTTACTTCTTTTGTTGAGCATTCCCAGAGACTGAACTCAGGCCTCTTTCTTGCTAGGTAAGGACTCTTCCACTGAGGTACAGACCCAGACCCTTCTCTTCACCAAAAGTTTGAGACAGTCTCCCCAAGTTGTCTAGGTTGTCCTTGACTTGCCATAAAGCCAAGACAGGCTTTGACTTACATTATTCCGGCCTTGGCATCCTTAATAGTGTGGACCTTAATTTAAAAGTTTTTACAAACTGGACAGGACATCTTCATTAATCTGGTCCAATGAGGCTGTCACCTTGGCGTAGGTTAGGAGTGACGTCACCTGGTGTGGTTAGGAGTGACGTCACCTTGGCATAGGTTAGGAGTGACATCACCCGGTGTGGTTAGGAGTGACATCACCTGGTGTGGTTAGGAGTGACATCACCTGGTGTGGGTAGGAGTGACATCATCCTGGTATAGGTTAGGAGTGACATCAGCTGGTGTGGTTAAGAGTGACATCATCCTGGTGTGGTTAGGAGTGACATCACCCAGTGTGGTTAGGAGTGACGTCACCTTGGCGTAGTGACGTCACCTGGTGTGGGTAGGAGTGACATCACCTGGTGTGGTTAAGAGTGACGTCACCTGGTGTGGTTAGGAGTGACGTCATCCTTGTGTGATTAGGAGTGACGTCACCTGGTGTGGTTAGGAGTGACGTCATCCTTGTGTGGTTAGGAGTGACGTCACCTGGTGTGGTTAGGAGTGACGTCACCTGGTGTGGTTAGGAGTGACTTTATCCCAGTGTGGGTTAGGAGTGACTTCACCTGGTGTGGTTAGGAGTGACGTCACCTGGTGTGGTTAGGAGTGACGTCATCCCAGTGTGGGTTAGGAATGCTATTGTTATTATGTACAGTGGGGTGTGGATTAGGAGTGATAATGTAAGTGTGTACACTGGTGTCTTGGGATGAGCTATAAAGAGCTCTCTCTCCCAGGGTCTTATCTCTTGAGAAGTGTTTTATCCAGACTGTCACACAGGGTCAGTCAGGGTGGCCTATGGTCCACTGGACTGAATGTGTTTCCTCTTTCCCCCTCGTATGGTTTCTTGACACTCAGGCATTGAAATGCTTCTCATAAGGCCATAACTTTATGCAGTATGATGATGCCAGCTGTATCTCAGCAGTTCCTAAGTGAACCTGACTTCAGGTTAGCCCACCAAGTACCAGGCCGGGATGTTTGCCAGACTACATCAACACCCTGAGACCACCAAGGGGACAGGCGACATGAAGAGGTTTTAGTCATCCATCTGATGTCTGTAAACTTCAGTTGAGTCAGGGTTTAGACAGAATTGGCTTCAGGTTTCTGAGAAGTAACCTAGGCAACAGAGATCACAAGACACACGTCAGGGTTATCTAAGTGGGAGGCTAATGGTGTATTGCTCAGCCGCGTGACCTCCACCATGAGTGATTTTTGAGTTAACAGAGCTGAGGAAGTGAGTTTGCTTTTGTGCTCCCTCCTCCCAGCAACCTTTCCAACCGTCTTTCCATTCACGCATTCATCCCATAGCCCACTAGTTCTAGCTTGATTTAAGCTTAAGGCCTCCCCATCCCCGCATCTGTAAACATTCTGGTCTTAAGGCCCAGTCTGCTGTTTCATGACAACACCGCGGGAAGCATGCTTTTACTGGGTACCAAGTCCAGGCCTGGAGTTTGTTGCCTCTTGTCTTCCAGGATGGTCCTGCCTGTCTCACTGGATGACTGAGGCCTGGGTCTCTGGCTTCAGCAGAATTTGAGTAACTCTTCCAATGGCCTGATGAAAATCATAGTCTTTCAGTTTGCCTATTCCATAGGAGTGTGTGGTCTACAGGGATCTGCAGCCATACGTCTATCTTTTGCTTAAGATTTTTGTGAACTTTCTCTTACAATAAAGTGCTCTGTCCTTACACCAAGGGCCCAGGGCAGTGCCCTCTCCATTCTAGAATCACTCTGTACCACACCTCACCCTCCAGGCTCCCTGCCTCCCTTCTCCCCACCACCTAACTCTTACAGAACTGCCCTCACCTCTCCCTTCTACCTTGGTGCTCTTACCTAGCCAATTTCGTGGCTAACCCTTCAGGTTTCAAATGTCTGTTTGAACTATCAGTATCAGCTAAAGATGTGTTCAGCTGAGTGACAAAAACCCAGGGTAGCTGTAGCATTAAGGAAAGAAAAGTTGGTTTTTCTTAATTGAGACATTTTTTAAAATGCCTTACTTCAGTTAGTATTTTTTTAAAAACTGACATTTGAAATTTTTATTTTGTGCGATGAGGACAAGAGGGAGTGGGGAATGCCACAGTGCAAATGTCTGTCTGTCTGTCTGTCCTTCTACCATGTGGGGTTCCAGACATCAGACTCAGGTCATCAAGTTTGGCAGCAAGTGCCCTACCTACTGAACCGTCCGGCCAGCCAGCCTTAGGTGTACATCTTGACAGGCAGCCTTTTGACTTTGCTTCTGCTTCCTAATGACGTCATCAAGGACCCAGCCCTTCAGAGCCTTCTGCTTTATTACACGCTGTTTATCCTTAGTTTAGCTCTTGGTCTCAAAAAGATGGGTCATTCATTTTGTTTGAGGCAAGGAGAATGGGCAAAGGACAAGAGCCTTTTTCCCACCAAGTAAGGTCTGAAGTCTCCGTACTCACCAGCGGACTGACCTCGATTCTCACTGGATCCCATGTTTACTCTAAGCCATTTATTCACCAAGAGGAATTGGATTCTGTATTTGATCTTCCATCCATCCATCATCCATCCATCCATCCATCCATCTATCATTCATCCATCCATCATCCATCCATCATCCATCCATCCACCCATCCATCCATCCATCATCCATCCATCACCTATCCATCCATCCATCCATCCATCATCCATCCATCATCCATCCATCCATCATCTATCCACCCATCCATCCATCATCCATCCATCCATCACCTATCTATCCATCCATCCATCCATTATCTATCCATCCATCCATCCACCCATCATCTATCCATCATCCATCTATCCATCCATCATCTATCCATCATCCATCTATCCATCCATCATCTATCCATTCATCCATCTACCCATCATCCATCCATCCATCCATCCTTCCTTCCTTCCTTCTCCTCTTCCTTCTTCCCCTTCCTTCTTCTCTTCTCTGTCTCCCCCCCTTTCTTCTCCTTGCTGTGAGAAGAAGCAGTTTACAGGAGAAGAGATTTACATTGGCCTTTGGGTCACTGTTTGAAGGACTAAAGTCCATCATGGCAGGGCCTGAATGGTTGCCAGTCACCCTGCAAATGGGACACATGAGGCAGCTGCTTGCTCACAACTGGGCATGAGAAGAGAGAGTGCTGATACTCTGCTGCCTTTTCTTAGTCCCTTTTCATTCAGTCTTGGATCTTGGCCCAGGGTTGGGGGTGGTGCCATCCTCACTCAGGGTGACTCCTCCTCCATAGTTAAGTTTCCTCCTTCACAGACACATTCAAGGGTATGTCTCATTCGGCCTAGGCATGTCTTAATCCAGTCAAGAGGACAGTGGAAATTAGCCATCCAGACCAGTCACAGTTCACCCTGGGGCATGGTAGGGTCTACCTCATCATGGCCATGTGCGTCCTGAACACACAACCTCGGTTTGGAAGGGATGGGACTGAGAGCGGAGGAGACTGACCATCTTTGAAGTCTTCATAGTAAGTGGGGTTAGGGTTGAGCCCCAGTATCTAACCTCTATGCCCCGGTGGGACTTAGGCCAAGACCTACATCTTTCCATGGATATAACTAACCAGTGCCTTCCTGCTTTACATCCTCTTGGCCAACTGCTTTTCAGTGCAGGAACTGGGGAAGAGTCCATACCATCTCGTCTTCTTTGTGTGGGTTCCATGCAGGACTTTTGATGTCTCAGCCTGCCGCAGCAGCCTATGGTACAGGCCGGTTGCCTTTCAGAAGACCCATCTCAATGAACCAAGTGGGTGGGAGCTGATGGAAATTCTCTGGCCTCTGGGCTTCAGGGGCAATGCTGGTGTTCTCCAGTGGAATAGGCTAAAGAGCTGGTTCAGTAATTAAGAGCATATGCTTCTCTTCTAAAACATCCAAGTTCGATTCCCAGCACCCACTTTGGGAATGCAAAACTGCTCATAACTTTAGCACCAACTAGTGGGCTTGTGACTTTAGCACCAACCTCTGGCCTCCATTGTACCTGCACTCATGTGCATTTTCCCACACACAGACTTATACACATAATTTAAGATAATAAAAATAAATCTTTATAAAAAGAACTCTAGTGGAAGACTCCCTCCATACCGATTTCCCAGTGTCTCTTATTTTAGGCTGAGTAACGACTCACCCCACAAAGATGTCCACACCCTAATCCTTGTGAATATGGATTTTCATCACGGCAAAGGAGATTTTACAGATTGAATTAGCATCTTAAATTGGGGAACACATCCTGGGTATCCAGATGGGTCCAATCTTTTTGTTTGGGCCCTTAAATAGAGGATTTTTTTCTGCCCATGAACAAAAAGAGCCACAGTGACAGAAGGGGGGATAGATGTGATGTTTGTTGGCTTTGAAGAGGAAAGGGGGGGGCTGAGAGCCAAGGAATGTCAGTAGATTTTCCACCTTGAGAAAGGACTAGCAAGAGTTGTGTCCTAGAGTCTGGTGAGGACTTGACTCAGCTCAGTAGACCTGTGCTGGGTTCTGGGTGACAGTGTGTGAGAGGGTGACCCCGCTGTCATCCACCCCCACCCCTGTCCTTGTGCAGTTACTACAGCAGCAAGTGATCACTAACAGCCATTACTAGTCAGTGCCTCAGCGGGGTGCCCTTTCCTCCCATGTTCTCTCCTCTACCTCTTAATGCCGCCCTTGTGGACTCAGCCCCATCCCTTTGAACAAGAGTTTGTGTGCTCAGGAAGCACATGGCCATGAGGGCGCCATTTTCAGGACTATAAAATACACAAGCCCTTTTCTCAGGGCTTCATAGGATGCTCAAACCCAGGTCACAGACTACCCTTTCACTAGTCTCCATGCTTCTTAGATTCCTCCCGATACCCAGCCTTCAACCAGTGTAGAATTCATTTAGGGAAGAGCTAAGATTCTTACTCCAAGCTTCTGGCAGGGTTACAAATAGTTGAAAACCTATACCTTTCTCAAGTGAGTAATTAAGTGTTCTTTGGCTTCTGACAACTTAAATATTATGTGATCATTTCAAATTACATTATTAATTACTATTTCTAAATGGCACTCTGATTTATGCTATTGGAAGCAATTCAGTGCTTCAAAGAAAAACGTGGGGCCAGGGATGTAGCTCCATTGGTAGAAGGCATGTGTAGCAAACCACAAAGCCCTGGGTCTGGTCCCCAGCACTGCACAGCCCAGGCTCCTGGTGGCTCACACCTGTAATCTCAGCACTAGGGAGGTAGAGGCAGGAGGACCAGGACTTCAAGGTTATCCTTGGCTACATAGTTTGAGGCCATCTTGAACTACATGAGACCCTGTTAGGATAACTTCAAGGTTATCCTTGGCTACATAGTTTGAGGCCATCTTGAACTACATGAGATACTGTTTTAGACAAACAGGCAGGCAGGGAACAAGAGTGAATAGAATACAGCCCAACTGTTTTCATTGGGCTTTTGAGAATGTTTTAGCCTGCGTTGCCTGATGATGACACAGATGTTGTTAATGAGATGTGTTAGTGAGCAGCCGCATTACAGAGAGCAGGCATTCAGCAGAGGAGCCCCGTGGGTTCCACAGAAGACACACACACATCTCATACACAATAGAGCATGTTAGTATGTCCTTAAAGGTACCCTCACCCCCCTGTGCCTAGTTCCTATTCAGCATGGCTCCTGAGAGGGGTGGGTATCAAGCAAGAGTCTCATGCTTTGTAACCGAGCTCCTAGCTCCTTTGGACTTCTTTCCCCATAACTGCTTGTTAGTCTGCTGAAGGCCGGACAGATGCAGCTAGAGGTCTCACAGTGACTAGTAAGGAAAGGCTTTTGGAACCCACGGGTGCTAGGACACTGAGGTGGCTCAGAAACTCTGGTATATATAAATTAGCCTTAAGCAGAGGTTGCTATAAATAGCAGGCCAGGCTCCATGCCAACGCTTCTGTAATCCTGTCACCCATTGGTTCCCTCAGCAGGCAGGGGACAGCTGTGTGCAGCCCTCACTCTGACAGAGATGCTCCCAGTGGAAGGCGGAAAGAGCCCAAATGCTGGCAGGGCCCTAAGATCACCTTTAGCGGCACTCTGCCCCTCCTACAGCTCAAGTTCACTCTGCTTGGGGAGGCTTGTAGTCTAAAACCAAAGGAGAGCTGGTGTAGCTCAAGGTTAGAGCACTTACCTAGCACATGGAAGGTCCTAGGGTCACTTCCCAGTATCACAAAAAAGGAAGGAAGAAAGGAAATTATAGAAATGGAAGGCATTTGCTGCCTCACCTAATGGCCTTAGTTCACTCTCTGGACCCACATGCTGGAAGATCAGAACCAGTTCCCACAAGTTGTTTTCTGACCTCCACGTGGTACCAGGGCATGAGAGAGCATGTGTGTGTTTTCGTGTAGAGGCCAAAGATTAACTTCTGGTTTTATTTCTGAGACAATATTCACCTCATGTTTTGAGGCAAGACCTCTCACTGGCTTGGCCTCCCCAGGGCTGGGAATACAAATGCATGTCCCCATGCCTGACTTTTGCCCCCATGGATTCTGGGATTGCATTCTGGTCCTCATGTTTGCAAGGCAGTCTCTTTATTAACTGGGCCATCTCCCCATCTCCTCTCTGACGTTTGTGATGGTGTCTGGTGTGTAGCCCAGGCTGCCCTTAAGCCTGTGATCCTCCCCCTTCAGTCTCCCAGGTGCTGGGATTACAGGCGGGCGCCACCCACCCAACCTTTTCATTCTTTTTCTGTTTGCCCTACTGTGTCTTCTGTATACACTGGAACATACACTTCATATTAACATACTTAATTTGTTGGCTTTGTTCTCTCTTATACTAATAGTGCCTAGCTGTGTGATAGGCACTAAATTAAAAAATTATGCATAAATAAAGGAATCCCATGCCTTTTGAAACAGTCACAGTCAGGTGAAATGCAAGATCTTTTTTTTTTTTTTTTTTGGTTTTTTTCGAGACAGGGTTTCTCTGTGTAGCTTTGCACCTTTTCCTGGAACTCACTTGGTAGCCCAGGTTGGCCTCGAACTCACAGAGATCCGCCTGGCTCTGCCTCCCCAGTGCTGGGATTAAAGGCGTGCGCCACCAACGCCCGGCTTATGCAAGATCTTAATTAAACTCTGGCTGTATGAAGCCTCCTGTCCTCAGAACTCTGACCAGCACTTTTCAGAGCACACTTGAGGAGGTAGAAGGCCTGGCAGTTAGGTTGTTCTGTCCAGACAGCTAGGAAGAGAGATTAGGGGACCAGTTGTCAGTGATGGTAAGGATACATGAATTTTGCTTTAACACAGGGAGAAAGAAGAAAGAGAAGGAAGAAGGGGGAAGGAGGGGGAGTAGAGTAGGAGGGAGAAAAGAAGAAGGAGGAGGAGGAGGAGGAGGAGGAGGAGGAGGAGGAGGAGGAGGAAGAGAAGAAGAAGAAGAAGAAGAAGAAGAAGAAGAAGAAGAAGAAGAAGAAGAAGAAGAAGAAGAAGAAGAAGAAGAAAGGCTAAAAATAGAAGCATCTATGAGAATTTTCATGGTAGATGTTCCAAAATGAAAATATTACAGAGTAAGTTTTCCGGTGCAGGTTGTTTGGACACTGTTCCTCACGGTACAGGGCAAGCGCTTTCAAAGACGTTAGCCTGCGGTGTTGGGTGACTACTAAGTCCTCTTCGAAGGAGTGGTGATAGTGACGTGTGATCAGTGTCATTGGCTCACCAAGGTGGCTTTGGTGCTGTCCTTACTCGGTTCTGTGGTTGGTTCCTTATCTAAGTCAATGCTTGCTCACATCTCCGCAGGAGTACTGTCGCAGAACACAGCAGTGCAGGGTAATTGGATATCTGTGTGCTCACAGGGGCACTGGCCAAAAAGTAAAACCTAAAATTATGTAACTTCTACAAGAAAACATTTCTAAAAGTTGAGGTTGGGTTAGACAAAGGTTGCGTAGCCTTGGCTCCAAAATTATTCAGAAAAGAACAAACTGACTGGCTGAATATCATCACAATTATTCCCGTTGAGGAGGAGGCAGGTACTGGCTGGAAGGAAGGGGTTGTAAAATGGTTGTCTGGTGGGACTGTAAGCAGAACATGCAACAGCGCTCAAAACTGTAAGGATCCAGTGAAAACATTAGTCAGGACTGCAGAGTTAGCTGTTCTTGCAGAAGACCTAAGTTCAGTTTCCAGCATGGACATCTGGTGTCTTACAGCCACCTTTAACTTCAGCTCCAGGTGATCCAATGCCCTCTTCTGGCCTCCTCAGGTACACACACACACACACACACACACACACACACACACACACACACACAGAGTCAATCTTAATAAAATCCCCAAAACATCAGCCAGAGTTGAACAGACAATTCACTTAAGTTTTACATTCCAGTTATGTACGTGAAAATGTGCTCAACATTATTATCCAACAGAAATCCAAATTGAAACCACAAGGTGGTACCACTGTCCACCTACCGGGATGACTAGAGTAGACGCTGGCCATGCCAGACGTTGATGCATTTGGATGTCTAGCTAATCCAGCATGGTATTGACCTAGAAATCTCAGTGCTGCTGTTGGGGATGGAAAGTGATACATTTTGGAATATGATTGACAGGATCTTTGGAAGTTAAGCATGAACCTATCCTGCAATCTAGCCACCTTGCTTGTAGGTATTTAACCATAAGGAAAGGAAGTATATGTCTGTAGCTACAAATGCTTAAATATCCACAGCAGATTTATCTGTAAAAAGAAAAACTGGACAACACCCACAGATAGGTGACTGTATTGTGTTGTATCCTTTTGATGGAGTGCTAGTCAGCAATAAGGCATGGGCTATCAATACTTGCACCAATTTGGATGTCCATGCTGAAAGAAAGCCATGCAAAGACTGTAAAGAATCCATCTTGTATGAGCCCATTTATACGGAATTCTAATTACAGTGACGAAGCAGTTGTGTGGCATCTGGGGATAGGTTGGGGCATGGGGAGGTGGGAGGGAGGGGTCACAACGCAGCTTGTGGAGACTTTTGAGGTGATGAGTATGTTCCCTGTCTTAATGATGGTGATTGTTTCCCTGACATACTCAAAACTTATCAACTAGTTCCTTTTCAGTTTGTGTGGTGTGCTCCATGTCAGTGTAGGATGAGCTAGGGGGAATCTTCCAAGAGCCCAAGGGATGGATGAGGTTAGCCGTGAAGGGCCTCCTTTTCCATGACGCTCTAGAGCTGTAGTTCTCAACCTTCCTAGTGCTGTGACCCTTTAATATAGTTCCTCATATTGTGGTGACCCCCAACCATAAAACTATTTTCATTGCTACTTTACAACTGTAATTTTGCTACTGTTATGAACTGTAATGTAAATATCTGTGTTTTCCAATGGTCTTAGGCAACCCCTGTGAAAGGGTCATTTGACCCCCCAAAGGGGTCATGACCCACAGGTTGAGAGCCACTTTTTAGAACCAAGCCTCTGTGCGTATGATTGCTGTCGTATACTAAGCATGAATAGGTCACTGTATCATTTTTCTCCACGTTTGACTCAGGAATTGATTGCAAAAATCATAGAGGGCAGAGTGATTGTGTAGTTAACTTGGCTGACTAAGGTCTCAGTGAGTGGAAGAGAGTGTATTTGAAAGTTCTGTTGTACAGCTGAGATACTGTCCATCTATTAAGCAAATGCAGGTGGTCCAATCCACAGTGTTTCTATTTTTTCCCTTTGTGTGTAGGCATATGCTTGTGTGTTTGCATACACATGCATGTGTATGTACATGTTTGCATGTGTACACCTGTATACCTGTATGTGTGTACATGAGAGTGGGTGACATTCCTCCAGTGCTGTCCAAGTTATTTTTTTTTTGAGACAGAGTCTCTCACTGGCCTGAACTCACCTAGGCTGCTGGTCAGTGGGCCTCAGGCATCTGCCTGTCTCCTCCACAGTGCTGAAATTACAAGTGCTCTCCGCCACACACAGCTTTGTCACGTGGGTCCTTGTACTTGCAAATGCCGTGTGACAAAACTTCCTAGGGAGCTGCACCACACATGTCTGTCACCCCAGAGAGGACACTTATGGCAGACCAAAGTACAGACACCACCTAAGTCCAGCTTGGTGAGCCGTGAGTTTCCGTGGGGTTACTTCCAGGGGTGTGGGTGAGGGGTCACTCATAGGAGCAGAAATGACAGAGACAGCTACATGGCCAAAGCCCACCCCAGCACGGGTGACAGCTCACAACACTAGGAACCTGGAGCTCACTGCACAGCCTGCAGGCAGCTCAGCAGGTTGGAGAGTGTCCTTTCCAGGCGCCTCAGTCGGTCTAAACCCCTTCCAGGCGCCTCAGCGGGTTTCTGCTTCTTCCAGGCAGCTGGTTTAGTCTCAGAGTTTTCTTTGCAGCTTGGCTCTGCTCTTCTGAGAGGGACTCTCAGCTTTTATTGTTTAGTCTGGCAGGGAGGGGCCTAGTGAATCTGCTCAGTTTCAGGGACTTCCTAGAGCTATTTTGAGTTGGTTTCCTTCCTGCTTAAGGAGCTTCCTGTAGGATGGAGTGTTTTAATCTAGGAGAACACTGTCACACAACAGCGAGACAAGCACTCCGCCAGCCGATCCACCTCCCAGCCCCACAGTGTTTTTTTTTCCACAGTGGTGCAGAAGCTGTGCGTGTTCAGTGGGAGCCATACTTCACATTTTGCATTTTGATTTCTCACCCGGGGCAAGATATGTGCCGTTGGATACTATTGTGAGACTAGGGTGTGGCCACAAGCCATAGCTCCCTCCCAGTCAGCACACGGTCACAGGGAACCAAGCCTGACTCTGCAGTGTGTTGTGTAGCTAACCTCTGTTAGGTGTGGAAAATGAACTTTTTACCTGGTGGTATTGTCTTCACTCAGTCTTAAAATGGGGGCCATCTTTAGTCGATCATTTCTCTGATGTCCTAGGTGTGTACAGTAGTGACCAAACCAGACACGTGGTGTGGTCTCCTCCCTCCCAAAGCATGTGGAGAAAGGAGATTCAGAAGTAAGTGTACAATTACACATTACAATAACTTGAAAGACTTATGGATGCAAAGTGGCAGAGAAAGCTGCCGGGTAATTTCAGTTCTTGCCAGAAACAAAAAGAGGCGTTGCTCCAGTGCCCTCTAATTGGAGCTGCTTTTGTGTCTGTGCGTTAGTGGTAATTATGTGCGCTTGACACTGTCTGGCTCCAAGTGTGGCATCTTGCCTAACAAGCAAGGCCTGCTCCTCTCTCTCCAGAGCTCCCGAGTCACTGGCACCTGACCAGAGCCTGCTGCAGTCCCTTCAGGTGGAGGCTGCGCTCCTGGACACACAAGTGGCAGCTGTGGAGTCTGACCTCACACCCGTGGAGCTTGGCCACAGTTGTGAACGCAGGTTCAATCCAAGCGAAACTGCAGAGGAGAAAAGAGGGTTCTGTTTCAGAATGCTATGCTCACTTCCTGGCTCGCTCCCTGCCCTGTGGCCTGCTGGCCCTTCCACAGCTGTGTGTGCTGCGTCTCTGGGAAGAACAGTCTTGCCGCTGGCTGAGAAAGGCCAGTTTTGTGATTCTCCCTGAGATATCTCCAACTGCTTTTGTGACAAATGGCTTATCCAGAGGACTCGGCATTCTCCCATTTGAGATGTCTGTCGTGGTATTAGTGCATGGGTTTTTGCCGGGCGGTGGTGGCGCACGCCTTTAATCTCAGCACTCGGGAGGCAGAGCCAGGCGGATCTCTGTGAGTTTGAGGCCAGCCTGGTCTACAAAGTGAGTTCCAGGAGAGGCGCAAAGCTACAGAGAAACCCTGTCTCGAAAAAACCAAAAAAATAAAACAAAATTCTAAACTGAATCAAAAGAGATAAAAAAAGCTTTGGGATGTAAAATGGACAAGAAATATAATGAAAATGAATGCATTCAGACTAATGATAGATGCGGGAATCACTGTCCTTAGTTATGTGCCTTCTGCTGAGCCCACCAGCATGCCATATACAACTCCAAACCCATGATCACACAGACAGCCTGACTAACTTTGATGGGCCACAAAACAAAACAAATAAATGCAAATGTACCAGAGAGGTGTGTGTGTGTGTGTGTGTGTGTGTGTGTGTGTGTGTGTGCGCTGCTGGTAAGGATATAGGAGGTGAGATGGTCAGTACACAGACTCTACATATGTGGAATTATTTTTTAAAAATTAATAAAAATAAAAAGGCATATTTTCATTATGAATTTCCATAAATCATGAAAATATTTTTGTCTGTGCCATTTGTTAAAAGTTCATCTAAAAATTTTAACATAAATATGACATGTCAAAAGATTCCCAAGGAGGATAGAGTACAAATATATACATTAATGTCAAATTAATCTAAAGTATCTACTGTAATATGACATGCTCACAGAAAACTCCTATATAGCCGGAAGTTTCTCAGTCCTGCCCGGCCCTGCAGTCCCACAGCTACTTATAAAATAATCACTCCGAGGCTTACATTAATTACAAACTGTACGGCCTATGGCTTCAGCTTCTTGTTAGCTAGCTCTTTCATCTTTAATTAACCCATTCCTATAAATCTATATGTTGCTATGTGGCCGTGGCGTTACCGGTCTGCTGGCATCTTGTTGCTCCTTGGGCGGCGGCTGTCCTCTCTCTCAGCTCCACCATTCTCTCTCTAACTCTTGCTTGGATTTCCCACCTGGCTGTGAGCTTTCTTGCCATAGGTTAAAACAGCTTTATTTATTATCTGATGGGAGCCACACATACTCACAGAAAGACCTCCCACTGCACTCCCGTGGCATCTGTAACAACAAACATCAAAAAGGTTAGTGCCCCAGCGCACAGCACTTTCTCTGCGTGTGGTGCAGGGGTGGCAGCTGCACTCAGCCGTGTTCCAGCTAACAGCCCTCTTCTTACGTCAGATAAGTTGGTAGAGTGTCGCTTTGTGGACATTGAACTTGTAGTTGTTTGAGATGTACAAAAATGATGAAAAGTAGTTACCATGAATTTCTGTTAGAACTTGTGTAGAGCAGAGTGTAACCCTCCAGCTGTGAGGGTTAGAGTGTTACCCTCTGCTTTCCTTGAGCCACTGTGAGTGAAATAGTAGATCAAAGTCCACTTCCCATAAATAGTTGAAGAATGTCACAATTAGCAATGGTATTCTGGGCAATTATTATATTGCATACCATAATCAAAGCCAAAAATCCTCTAAAAATAAGATGACAACCAGTTCACTTCTCTTGAGAAACAGCTTGAAAAACAGACTCCATTTGCTGTGATGTTTTGAAAGGTCCTGTGACATCATTGACTGTCAAATAGAAAGCTCCATATCAGTCAGAAACAAACGGCTAAAATTAACACAGCTTTTCTATCTGAGAGTTGCTGGGGAAGTTTCCCTTCAAATATACTTACTTTATATATCTATGTATGTGTGTATATGTCTACATGAACATATGTGCACATACATGTGTGGTTGTACATGTGGAGGAGAAGATCTCTGACCCTTCCGAGCTGGAGTTCCAGGTGTTTGCAGGATGCCTGACTTCTTGGATGAGTGCTGAGATCTGAGTCCAGTCTTTGTGATTGTTCGGCCGGGCCTTGACTGCTGGACCATTATCCTGCCCCATGCACACATTCATGCTATTGGGCCTATGAATCTCTAAAAGGTCCTGAGTTGTAGGAAGAAAATAGAAAGAGATAAACGAAGTTGAAGAACTGGAAAAGAGTCTGTCCATGCAAAAGTTTTCACGATCAGTCCTTAAATACTTTGGCATAAGATACAGAAAGAAATGTAAATAAATATATTTTTTCTCAATAAACACCACTTCGATTTTGTTCCTCAGCACCCCTTGTTTGAGGTAAAATAGTTGCTACTGCAATAACCAAAGGCCACCAGACTCTGTCTCTAAAATCAATGGTTTGGCAGATGTTTTGAAAGCACTTAGAAAATCTGTTATGAACTTTAAACAAAAAACAAAGAGAGATTTTTGTATTTGTCTAGGAATTCGGAGAAGCAAGGAGAAATTAAACCCAGGGCTTTCCTTGCCAGGGCTCATGCCCACACACTGATTAAAGAAAATATCGTCGGTTGGTCCAGGCTTTCAAAGCCTCTCACTGTGCAGCCAGCATCGGCTCTCGGTCTGACGTGCTGTGCTCTGGATGGCTGTGGCGCTCACAGAAGCTCGGAAAGGCCTTTGAGGGTGGACTTCGGCCTTGGCCACACTGAGTCGTCGCTGGAGAGCTTGGCAAACACTGACATCTGCACTCCATCCTCAGGAATTCATTGTCTGGTGCTGCCTGGATGTTAGGGATTGCAGAGTCTGGGACGTCCCAGCATTTTCTCAGGACACTGGTTCTAGTGCCCTGTGTAGATTTATAGAATCACCTCTGCAATTAAGATCCAGAGTAGCTCCGTCAACCAAAAGCCCCTGCGCCTTCATGATATGTCAGCCATGCCCCTTCTCCCTGCCTCCTTAACCCGCATGGCTCGAATGCGCAGTGTCCCCATAGGTTCAGATGTTTGAGCCCTTAGTTCCTAGGTGGTGGTACTGTTTGGGGAAGTTGTGGAACCTTTGGGAGACAGAGCCTTGCTTGAGGAAGTGTGTCACTGGAGAGGGCTTTGAGCGTGTATCGTCTTACCTCACTTCCTGCTTTCTCTCTGCTTCCTGCTTCTGTTTGAAGATGCGAGCTCTCGGCTCCCTATTTCTGCTGCCCTGTCTGTCACTTGCAGCCATGCCTCCCTGCCAAGATGGAGTCTTATCCCTCGGATTAGCCGAAATAAACCCTTCCTTCCATACGTCGCTTTTGGTCAGGGTGTTTCCTTACAGCAGCAGAACAGTAACTAAGACAGCCTGCCTGCATCTGTGAATCTGTTCTAGCTTCGCATTTCCAAAGTGTTGTAGAAATGGAGTCATACGGTGGATGCCCTTTTCAGGTTGACTCTTCATCAGCATAACACACGAGGCCCCCTGCATTGTTGTGAGGGTCAATAGTTCATTACGTCTTACTGCCACACGTGCTGTAGTTTTGAGATGACTACAAATAAAATCCCGTGATTACGGACACAGAGATTTTCTTGTTGAATGGAATGTCAAGTATCTGCCTAGCTCTTAAAGAAACTGCCAACAGTTTTCAAGAGTGGCTGTGCCATTTTGCATCAGTACTGGCTATCTATGGGATGTTAACTTTCTCCATATTCTTGCCAGATTTGGTACTGAGGTGACTCTGTGTGTGTGTGTGTGTGTGTGTGTGTGTGTGTGTGTGTGTGTGCGTGCGCGCGCGCACCTGAATGTAAAATGCTCAGCCCCAAGTCTCAGGCGCCTGAATCAGAGTTTTCAAGGACAAGATTTACCTAGGAACCCACATTTGTAGACCAGGTGCTTTCATGTTCTCTAACATATGAGAGCTACTTCGTTTCAGAAAGACCAAAGCTTCAACTCTGTATTTCAGGACATAGGAGAGAGTTCTTTAGGAAGAACTTGGATTTCAGACAAATGGCCTTGAACCACTTTAGGGCAATGTGGCGGTTTGAAGGAAAATGGCCCCCAAAGGGAGTGGCACTATAGGAGGCGTGGCTTTGTTAGAGTGGGTGTGGCTTTGTTAGAGGAGGTGTGGCTTTGTTAGAGGAGGTGTGGCTTTGTTAGAGGAGGTGTGGCTTTGTTAGAGGAGGTGTGGCTTTGTTAGAGGAGGTGTGGCTTTGTTAGAGGAGGTGTGGCTTTGTTAGAGAAGGTGTGGCTTTGTTAGAGGAGGTGTGGCCTTGTTAGAGGAGGTGTGGCTTTGTGAGAGGAGGTGTGGCTTTGTGAGAGGAGGTGTGGCCTTGTTAGAGGAGGTGTGGCTTTGTTAGAGGAGGTGTGGCCTTATTGGAGGAAGTATGTCACTGCGGAGGTGGGCTTTAGGGTCTCATATACTGAAGCCATACTCAGTGTCTCAGACAACTTCCTGTTGCCTGAAGGATCAAGGTATAGCTCCTTCTCCACTCTCAGCTCCTTCTCCAGCACCATATCTGTCTACAAGCTGCCATGTCCCACCATGATAACTGACTAAACCTCTGAAACAGTAAGTCACCCAATTAAATGTTTCCTTTATAAGAGTTGCCGTTGTCATGGTGTCTCTTCACAACAGTAGAAACCCTAACTAACATGCTCTGCTTCAGGGATGTTGGGAGCAGAGGCTGGATATGGCAGGATGCCACAGGGTTTTGCGCTTAACTCCCGGGGTCTCTTAGCTTGGATTGCTATTGCTATAATGAAACACTGTGACCAAAGAAACTTGGGAGGAAAGGGTTTATTTGGCTTACACTTCCATATCACTGTTCATCATCAAAGGAAGTCAGGACAGGAACTCAAACAGGCCAGGAATTGGGAGGCAGGAGCTGATGCAGAGGCCATGGAGGGGAGCTGCTTACTCGCTTGCTCCTAATGGTTTGCTCAGCCTGCTTTCTTATAGAATCCAGCCCAGGGATGGCACCGCCCACAATGGGCTAGGCCCTCCCCCATCAATCAGTATTTTAAAAAATGCTCTACAGGCTTATGTACAACTCAGTCTTATAGAGGCATTTCCTCAACTGGGGTTCCCTCCTCTCATAACTCAAGCCTGTGACAAGATGATATAGTTAGCCAGCACCAGAGCAAGGCTTACAGAGAACCACGACTGTGTGCTACGATAATTTGAAACAGTTAATAATGGTGATAGTAATGATCATTTTGGAATCACTAATCAAGCCCTAGGCTTTTCTACATGCGGATTCTCTTAATATTTATAATGTAGAGAGCAGAGAACATTATATTCTCTACTTTATAAATGAGAAAATGTAGATTCTCAGAGGCCCTGTTCATTGATATTCTCTGGGCCACAGACCTAGTCATTGACAGAACTGTTTTTCCTCCTGAACTCCTCTGCGATTGTCCTTCCATGTTCAGTGCTTCATTATTTACTTACATGTTTTTAGAAGCTCAGGGACCTCCTGTCAAAACAAAAGAAGAGGAAGGGGGAAAGAAGCAGCTGCTTTAGTGTTAAAATTGGACTGGAGATGTGACTTGGTGGTAGAGCATTACCCAGCATGTGACAGGCCCTGTGTTTCATCCCAAGGCCTGCAAAAGACATGCATGCATGCATGGATGGATGGATGGATGGATGAATGGATGCATGGATGGATAGATGGATGGATGAATGGATGGGTGGATGGGTGGATGGATGGGTGGATGGATGGATGGGTGGATGGGTGATGGATGGATGGATGGGTGGATGGATGGATGGATGGATGGATGGATGGATGGATGGATGGGTGGATGGATGGATAGGTGGATGGATGGATGGATGGATGGATGGATGGGTGGATGGATGGATAGGTGGATGGGTGGATAGATGGATGGATGGATAATAGATATGATGGGTGGATGATAGATAGATAGATAGATAGATAGATAGATAGATAGATAGATAGATGTTAGATATGAATGAATGGATGGATGGATGGATGGATGGATAGATAATAGATATGATGGATGGATGATAGATAGAAAGAAAGAAAGAAAGAAAGAAAGAAAGAAAGAAAGAAAGAAAGAAAGAAAGAAAAAATGTGTGTGCATATCTGTGAGTAGTTTAAGCATCTGCTGGCATTTGTGTGATCGGTCTCTATCCTGTACTGAAGTCGTATTTTGAATTATTTCTCTGGTGTAGTTCTGGCATCTGAGCTGTACATATCTCCCTGGTTTTACAGAGAAGGAGCATAACTTTTTGAAATGGTAAGCTACTTATAGTGTTAAAACTGATTTCTATCTTGCTCCTTTAGGGAGTAATTATGGGGAAATAAGCCACACCCTTTGAGTACATGTTGGCCTGTGACCATCTCCACAGCTGCCTTCACATGCTCATTGATGTGAAATACCTTTTGTTTTCCTGCCTCCTTCCTGAATGATCTTGGATGGTTGCCTTGATTTGCTGAGGGCTTTGTGACATAATTGGTATTTTCACGGCACACCCTTTCCCACTGGTTCTGTGCCATTTTCTGTGTTTGCCCCGCAGGTAAGTTGAGAGCCGTGGGCACATGGGTCTAATGAAATGGTTTCCTTTCTTTCCTTCCCACATTCTAAAGTGAAGCCTCTCTCTGAGGCTCCTAGGTTTCCAGGACTAGAGTGGGGAACTCTTCTGGAAGTTGGTGAGGTATCCATGGGAGGCAGAACCGGAGGCCAGCTTACGGTATAAGGCTCTCCCAGAGAGGTGAGAGTTAGAACACGCACAGGCAGGGCTTGCCGTGCTGGCCAGGGCGGGGCACACATGCCACCATCGTCGGCCATGCCAGATTCTCTGTGGCACTACCACCATCTTGAAAAAGTCCTTCTTTGGGAAAATGGCAGGGGTGTTTTCCTGTTGCTCCATTGGAATCTCATTGGCCAGAGCTGGTCCTTCTGAAGTCAGCTACCCTTCAGTTTGGGTCTGTCGCCTAGCCTTCAAGTTACATCAGGGCAATTGTCTTTTATACTCCCAGCAAAGAGGAAGGTGTCACATCTGCAGGTTGGGGAGGGCAAGCATGGTAAGGCCTGGGCTCCAAAGCCCACAACTCCCATGGAGTGGGCACTGGCACAGCTGGCCGGAACATGGTAGAAGTTGCATCTGCAGATGACGGCTGAGATGGGTGACAATGGGAAAGCAGGTCTCTCCATTGAGCAAGCAGCCAGGACCCAGGAGACAGGTGGAGTCAAGCAGTTCTGGATAGGCACAAAGCTGAAGTTTGGTACAGTACCCTATCCAGCAGCACCTATCCAGTTCGGGTGTAAATGTTACCAGTTCTTGCTTGTAAGTTACGGGATCAGATCCCAGCTTCCTTAAGGCAGAAAGGCATCTGCTGGGATATTCAGGTAAGAGATTTTAGAGCTGGAGAGTAGGTTTAGAGAACAGCCAGCAGAAACACTGACTGGGCAACACCATCACAGTCGCAGAGCCAGAACCCTACCACAGTCCAAGTCACCGCCTGCTCGAGGCTCCACACCACGGGGCTGGATTCCGAAACAGGACAGAGGTTTGGAGCTTTGGTTGGTTTATCTGTGTCTTCTCTCTCATCCCAACATCTCACCTTGAAGTCTTTGCATGTGCCCTTATTTGCAGTTAGGGTCTTTCCCTAAGTAATGAGGTTAAAATGAGGTCGTTTGGATGGATCCTAATCTGACATGGCCTCGGGAAATGGGAAACAGTAAATTTCTGCTCTTCAGGACACACAGTTTCTGGTATATTTTAATGGCAATCACAGAAAAAGAGTGCAATGCTAGAAAGCCAAGGAAAGAAAGGAAGAAAGAAGAAAGAGGAGAGCTAGAGCTAGCTAGATGATAGAGTAATAGATGATAGATAGATAGATAGATAAATGATAGATAATAGATAGATGATAGAGTAATAGATGATAGATAGATAAATGATAGATAGATAGATATAGATGGATAAAAGATAGATGATAAATAGATGACAGATGATAAATAGATGATAGATGATGATAGACAGATAGATGATATATGGTAGATAGATAGATAGATATAGATAGATAGATAGATAGATAGATAGATAGATAGATAGATAGATAGGTTATAAATAGAAGATAGATAGACAGACAGACAGATATCCAGCATGCTGTTGAAGTCTGTACATTGCTAGGACACACCGATATCTCCATTTTACTGGCACAGCTGATCTTGTAGGCATGAGGCCCATGCAGTCTCCCAGGGTTCTGTCTTCAGAAGTTCCTAGCACAGGGTTCAGTCTTTGCTACTGCAATCTTGAAATTCTTCATCATTTTTTTTTTAATGAAGGATCCCATTTTTAAATTTTGCAATGAGTCCCACAAATTAAGTGACAAGTCCTGTTGCCTGGTTGTCAAAGTAATTCTGCAGGATTAAACAGACTTAATCATTGTTTACATTTGGTGGGGGTAAAATGGAAGCCGAGAGTTAAGCAGCTCAATCAGGGTCCACAGAACTACCTAGAGCTGGATCTAAAAGACCTTTACTTGTCCCTTGACTTTCCTACCTTTTCTACGGCCTTTTCTCAGGTTCTGTAATTCTCAGCCCAGACTAGGAGGGGCTGTGCATCACTCAATGTGATGAACAGGCCAGCGTTTCCTGCATGAGTTTGTTGTCCCTGGATGCCTGGCCAGGTTCCTTTCTTCACCCCTTCTGGCGGTGCTGCTTTCGTGCAGGTCAGTGTCTCTGTTGGACATGTTAGCCAGCCTAAGCAGGGCTTTTGCCTGCCTGTACTCCGGGTTGCCTTGGCTTGAGTTCAGATAGAGCTGCTGACCTCGGGCCCCTGGATCAATGCTGTTGGCCACAGTCTTTGGCATCAACCAGGAACCTCTTCCTTGGTTCTAGATATCCAGGCTGTGTTCTTCCTGTGATAAGCCAATCCTGTATCGATAGTGTACTCCTAACATCTCTTAGTTTATACTCAGCCCTTCTGTCTATCAGGGGTTCTCTCGTCTGCTCTTCTGTCTGTTGTGGACTCATCATTTCTCACAGCCTGTTTCCCTTTTGTCCTTCCTCCTCTCTTCTGTGCTTGCTTTGGCTCTTCCCATAGGCTGAGGCCCTGGTTCTTGACTTTCCTACCTCTTCTAGAGCCCGCTCTACCACAGTTCCCTATAGCCTCGCATGGCCGTACAGCACGCCAGCCCATCCCATCATTGTGTTCTGGAGAAACATTAGATGAATGTGGCCTGTATATGTTCTCAGCACTCACTCAGCTTGGGTCCATTTCCAAATGCACAGACAGATTGAAAGAGGCACTGGGAACTCAACTGTTTTTTTCTTTACCACAAAATGCAACCGTGTAGTGTGAGGTATGCATTAATTAAATTGTGCTATTGACCATTCATCCACTAGGGTACATGAGTGTTGTCTTTCCACATTCCTTTGGAAACAGCTCCCCCCCCCCCTTGCTTTGAGGGTTTGGTGGAGTTGTTAGCCTTGTTCTTGCTCCATTGATGACTTAGCATGGCCAGCCTGAGATTGGCCCGGGGGTTGCCATGTGATAAAAACAGAACCAATCAGAATCCCCCTTGGAAACAGGAGCTGGAAGCTGGAGCGTGGTCTCTTCCTCATTACACTGGGAAAATACGAAGAGTAATGCAGAGAGAAGGAAGGAAACCGAATAGGACTGAGGGGGGGTTAGATGTAAAGATCTGACAAGATTTTAACGATGACTCTATCTCATGGCACTGGTGGAGACTGAATTGATTGACCAGTGGTCATTTAGAGTTTTAAGGGCTTGGAGTGGTTGAAGAAACTCAAGTGTGGCAAAGAAGGGCCTTGTTTCTCATGCACAATGGCTCTATTCTCGGAATTTCTATAGTACTGTTCTCGGAATTTCTTAGTCACAATGTTTGGGGGTAGAGGTACTTTTGGCATTAGGAGGCAGGGTTGCTTCTGGCTGGAAATGTGCAGGCTGCTCATCTGTGTCCCAGAGCTCAACAGCAGTGTCTTCCTTTCTGGTCTCCATCTTAGTTTTGGAGATGGTCTCATCCTGAGCCTAGAGCTTACCAATTTGCCTAGACTGGTTGCCCGCAAGCCCCAGGGATCCTCCTGTCTCTGCCTCACCCCACCCCCACCCCCTGACCCCCCCGTGCTGATGTAATAGCCCTGGCCTGACTTTTTTTACGTGGGTTTTGGGGGATTGAACATAGTTCCTCATGCTTATCTGGCAAGCACTTTACTGACTGGGCCATCCCTGCCCTGATGAGTTCTTCAAAGGGAAGGAATATTGTGCTGCCTGCTTGCCACTCACAGAGGGAAGCAGAGTCCTGGTGTCCTTTGTGAATGCATATTCCCAGCCCTGCTGGTGCAGCCCCCCATCTCTGGCTGTATGCTTCCTCCTGAGCCCCTTTGAGTTGGCTTTGGTCACTGACAAAGGAAAAGGAAATAAGTCACGCGGAGGGATGAGGAGCGCTCTGGTCTTCTGCACTTGCTGCCCACAGCTCTCTAGTCTTCATCACACTAAATTAGCCCTTCATTTTAGATCTGCTCCCAGCTCTGTGTATGGCATCCCCCTGCCTCCATATCTTCTTGGCTCTTCTTTGCCCAGGTGGCCCAGAATTAGGCACACACAGCTCTGACCCCTCATTCGCCTCATCTCGGGCTGAAGAACTGTGTTGTCTGAGGATGCTGGCCTCTCTGAGGTGCTGTTCATGCTGGGCCCTCTGTCTGCAATGTTTTCTACCTCTAGGTTCATCAGACACCTCCTGGGAAGTCTCTGATAAACCCATATCCCTCTCTGTGCTCTGGAAATACACAGCATAGAACTCTGAAATTTGACCATCTTATAGTACATCATCTGCTAGTGTGTTTCTCTCACCTCCTAGACTAGAAACTCCCAAGTCTAGGGGTTAAATCTTACTCAACTCCTGCAGCCCCTGGCACACAGTGGTCTATTTCTTAGTAAAAGATACTGTTGAAATTAACTGGTCAAATATGACTGTCCTTTGCTTTGTTTTGCCTTTTGAGACAAGGTCTCTCAATGTAGCCCGGGATGGCCTTGAACCTGCTTCACACTCTTAAGTACTAGCACACGTGACTAGACCTGGGAAATCTTTCTGATGCAGCAGGCCAGTAAGTCATCTGAAGGCACCTGGGACGGGCCACCAGTTACATTTTGTATCACTTTTGAGTGAACTCTGGTGCCTTTGTGAAGATACTTAACATCTGCGTAAGAAGAGCCTTTTAAAGACAAGTTAGTTTTGTGAATGAAAGTTCCTGGAAAGAAGCTAACTGGCTGAATAAAACTTCAGGGATTGAGGGATGTGGAATGTTGCAGGTCTAGAGTCTAATTACAACTTTTCTTAGCTGTCTTTAGCCCCTAAATAACCATTCCTTGTCCCTCTCCCTCTCCCTGTGTCAGACCTAACGTCCTGACTACAGATTAAAAACCTTTGGAATGTATTAATTAACAACACTCTAATTCTCCACCAATCAAAATGCTGAGGGCCATAGATAACACCTGAGGCCAGGAGCTGAGGTCTCTCCACCGCGGTTAACCCCACTGTGTTTCCACCAATGTGTCTGAGAAGTGCCTCGTCTCCTGACTGTCTTTCTGTTACTATAACTTCAGGGAACTGCCTCAATGGGCCGTGGAACTGTGTGTTTCTGAGCCACGGCCGCTCATCTGGGCCGAGAATAAACCTTCTTATTCCCGTCGAGGTGAGAGCTGTACTTTTCACGGATGGTTTTAACGTTGTTTGTGTTCTGAATTGAGGAAGGACAATGGAACTGTTACCTTATGACCAGTAGAACTGTATTTGCCTGTGACTGTTTTATTCCCCCGCACACGTGGGTATGGTGGCAATTAACGGCATACAGACAGACACACAGACAGACAGCAGCATGGTAGGAACTCTGAGGAGGGTTGGGGGGTCCCATCTTACAGGTTTCCAAGGAAGGGGATGGGTTCTATGCCACATGATTGGCAGATTGGCAGGTAGAGGGACAGAGCCTGGATGCAAAGTCAGCTCTGAGGATGGGGAGAATGAGAATCCAGAAAAACAATTAGTGAGCGAGCCTTGAAAACGAGTGTGGTCTTGGGTAACACTCCTGAGTTCACGCAGTCTTTGTCCTGGTGTGGGAAGGAAAGAAACGCGAGTGTGTGGTGTGTGGGTCTCCAGGGCCCACTCTGTGGATATGAACCACACTTTCATTTTCTCTTGATCCTCTCACAGTATACCTTTGTTTTTCCTGTTTGTGTCTCCGAGGAGATAGCAGGGTGAGGAGGGCGAGGAGAAGTGAAGAAATGTCTATTTTTAGCCCTGACACAGCAGAAGGCTCTGAGACTTCTTTTATAAGTACATTTAAAAATAAATGTCAAGACTTAGAACGAAGTGATTTTCAGTGTCCAACATCCTCCTTTCTTCTTTAGTGTGGGCTTATCTTGTGCCCTGGCTACACCTGTGTGGGGTTCTTTTCCACATCAGACACATGAATCACTCGTCAGCGGAAGGCTGACGGCCCCCTCTCTCTTCCGGTTGGTCTTATTTGGCTCAGGCTGACCTTAAACTCCTACTCCCCTCATCCGCCTGGAATTCCAGGCTAACCATGATCCCACCATGCCTTATGCAGCTCTACGGTCCAGCCCAGGACTTTGTTCGAGCTAGACAAGCACTCTACCAAGGGAGCTGTACAGCCTCCCTCCCTCTCCTCCTTCTCCTCCTTGGGAGCTTGGGATGGAGCTCAGGACCTCTCACAGGCTAAGCCTGTGCTCTGCCACTGAGCGCCACCCCAGCCTCCGAGTAGAGACTCTGTTAAGACATGACAGGAAATGTGTTCTTAGATTTAAGGCCAGAATGCGCACCTTCGTCTAAGTTTAATGACAAAACCATTTTCCTGCAAGGGCCTGCAAGTGACTGACCACGAGAATCCTGCCGTCACTCATAAATCCATTCGATGCTGGCCAAAGGCACACTAAAGATTCCGTGGGTGTGATAGGGTACTGATGTTGTCAGGACAACCAGCCTCTTTCTGACGGCTGTAAGGTCCACCCCACAGGAGAGAGATGCTTACACTATAACTCTGACCAAGAACAAATAGTTGAGGAGGACACCCGCCCAGCGGGTGAAGCTGCTACTTTTATTCTAACTGGACACAGTAGCAAACTGCTCCCTGAGTTCTACCCACAGGTTAGTGCAGCTTTCAGCTCGTCAGAAGTTTCTTCGTGCAGTGGGTGGTGGTTAATGTAAAAACTCACAACTGGTCAAAGTGCAGAACGTGTTTGTGGAGTGCTTAGTCACAAATGGGATGTCTATATAAACCCTGTCCTCAAGGCTCTCTGGCTATTATGGAAGAGAGCAGAAAGACTGTAAGAGCCCAAGTGGAGAAGACTGGAGCAAAACAGTGTCTTCTGGACATGACAGACCCACAGCACTCGTGGACACATAGCCACTGTGTCTGGCTGCACAAGATCAAGCCAGTTAGTGATAGGGAAAGGGGTGGTGTCAGTTGCTTTTCTGCTGCTATAACAGAACACCACGGCCAAGGCAACTTAGAAAGCTTTTAATTTGGGCTCACAGTTCCGAAGGGTCAGAGCCCATGACCATCAAGGCAGGGAGCATAGCCGCAGGCAGCCAGGCACGACACTGGAGAAGTAGCTGGGAGCTTACATCTGATCCACAAGTGTAAGGCCGAGAGTGAGCTCACTGGGAATGGTGTGCTTTTGAAGCCTCAAAGCCCACCCCCAGTGACACACCTCCTCCAACAAGGCCACACCTCTTAGTCCTTCTCAAACAGTTCCATCAACTGAGGACCAAACATGCAAGTATATGAGCCTATGAGGGCTGTTCTCATTCAAACCACTTACAGGGCTCATGATCCCCCACCTCTAACTGAGGAGCCGTGGACAGCTGATGGCTTCTGGGGAGGGAGAGTCGGTTTTCTTTAAGGGTGTTTCCCTGATTGGTCGAGCATGCTCCGGTGGACAGCCCCACACTCGTGAGTTTATAGGTAGCACAGATTGGACTTAGTGGGTTACATAAGAAATAAGTTAAAATAAAAGTAATTAAAATAAATTGTATGAAATTCTCAATAAAATATATTTTAAAATAAAAATATTGGTGAGTATCAGTATGTTCGGTATATACTTATTGTGGTCATTTAGAGAGATAATAATGTCTACAGTCACATTTTGATCAATGACAGACCAACAGAAGTCCTGTGAGAGTATATGGAGCCAAATTAAAAATTCTATCACCTACTAATGTCACAGTCATAGCAAGGCTGTGGCGGGCTGTTGTGAGCAAGCCATTCAGATAAGTTTAGATGCATAAACACTGCTGTTGTGCTCAGTGCGGTAACACAGGGCACCGGTTTGCAGCCTAGCAACAGGCGTCTGCATAGGTGTGCGGTAGGAGCCAGGATCTTGTAAGTATGTTTGACAAGAGCAAGAGCACCTCTGAGATCATGGCCCTGTCACTGGAAGTGTGCGTGATTATAAAATTCTGACCAACTCGGCACTCAGATCTTTTATGGCATGCACCGTATTTTGTGACAAATGAGTATATGGCTACATCTGTGTCTTTGGTAGTGAGCTTTCCTAGGGTAAGGATCTTATGGGAGTTGTCTCAATTTTACTAGCAATTATCCTTGTTCCTGATACATCAGGAACACTGGACAAGTATTTTGTGGAAGAGCACTGTGCATTATCTGCAAGGAGAGATGAGCTGACCCATTGTAGAGGAATTCAGTGGTACAGAATTCTATGCTGAGACACCTGGATTGCTAACCAGAAAAACAAAAACACAAGTGAGTCATGAATGAGGTGATAGTCAATTTGCAATGTGTCTTTCCTTACTGAGATAAGCCAGCTTGGTGTAAAATATGTTAGCCACACTTGTGGTTACTTTTGATTGTCAACTTGATGGTATTGAGAGATGTCCAGGCAGTTAGTATAGCTCACTTCTGAGTGTACCTGTGAAGATATTTCCATATAAGGGTACTGGGGAGACCTTCCTTGAATGTGGTTGACACCATCCAACAGGCTCAGTGGGGGCGGGGCAGACGGATTAAAAGAGGAAAGAGGAGCAAGCCAGTTAGTGTAAACATTCATCTTTCTGAAACCAGGAAAAAAGAAAACCCCTTTTCCTTCTTTGAACTATTTCTCTTAGGTATTGCCACAACAACAAAAAGCTAGTTTTGTACAACACAGTGGCAGCAGCCTGCCTCACAAACATGAAGCTGATCCCCAGCTTCACGCAGTAAACAATCATAATTACCTGTTTTTCACCAAACCCTTCAGAGAGTCAAAAGCATTAATGGGGCTGGACACATAGATCCTTGGCAGCTGAATATGTAGGTGCCCCAACTTTGATCCTCGGCACCAACTAAAGTCCACGGGTGGCACAATCCTGTAATCACAATGCTTGGAAGGTGGAGGGTAAGAAGTTCAAGGTCATCCTCAACTGCATAACAGGTTTGAGCCTTGTCTGGGACACATGCCATTCTCCCTGTCTC
The DNA here is from genome assembly GCF_949786415.1 of Peromyscus eremicus. Classification (NCBI taxonomy): domain Eukaryota; kingdom Metazoa; phylum Chordata; class Mammalia; order Rodentia; family Cricetidae; genus Peromyscus; species Peromyscus eremicus. The sequence continues at coordinate 3,277,816 of NC_081435.1, forward strand.
TAAAAAGAAAAAAAAAAGTATTAATGGAGTATGGAAGCAGGGACTGTTCAGCTCCAAATGAAGAACCTGAAAACGTAGATTTTTTTTTTTACATATTTTGTACATTCTGAAGAAACATTAATAATAGCAAACCTGTGCTGTTTGTGTTAGAAATAGTTTGAGTTAATCATCTCCAGATGATGCATCTGGTTTTTCAATTTCATAGATTTTCTTTGTGCTGGATATTTTAAGATAATACTGTTGACAAGTACAGATATGAACAGAAGGATCCACTGAGTTTAATTAAGATTAGCAAGTTGGACTTGCTTAGTAATAATGCTAGCAATCTCAGCACTATACTTTACTTCTGTTTCTTTTTAAGACAGGGTTACTGTGTAGCCCAAGGTGGCATCACACTCCAGGTTCTCCTGCCTCAGCATCCAAAAAATTGTCATTCAAGGTGTGTTCTCCACCGGGCAACCGGGCATTGGTCCAAGAAAGCGTCTGCACAGGCCCCGACTGGCTTTTCTCACTCTGAAGGTGACTGATTGTCTTCATATTCCACATGAAGATATAGAAGCTTGGAGCGCTGGGCTGAAATTGCCGCAGGCCATAGTTAATGCATTGCAAGGTCGGGGCGTGGCCCATGTTTAGCCTCCAGGTCTAATACCCCTCCTCTTTACCATGCAGTATATGAACTGGTTTTGCAAGGGTTGAACACCCACCATATGCTCTGGACTCTCCAGGAAGACCTGACTACACCTAGAGACTTGGAACCAAATCCACTCTGAGAAGAATTACCAAAACTATTGCTTCCACTCGAGATAAATTCACCTGTGTGGTCGCAAGCGGGAGTTTGTGATTAGAGAGACGTGCTGGGAGGGGCCATTCCCCAATCCACCTAAGAAAGGGTTAATAATCTAGGCACAGCGATACTGGGGCTGTCAGTAAGAACTGAAGTAACAGTATGTGAAATGAGAAAAATGCATTTCTGTCCTAGGTAAAGACCGGGTAGCAGGAAAAACTATTCACACCAGCAATATGTGTTTGCTTTCAAGACACCACAGGAGAAGGACCACCCTGCGGTGAACGGAGTCTACTGTTTCTTTTGACACCCACCTCATCCGTGGGGACAGAGTTGCTCCCTTTCTGGAGACTCAGCAGACCCAGATCTTAAAACCGGTGACAGTCTTCTCTCCAGAGACCTGCCCCGGGACAGAAAAGAGATGGAGCAGGGTAGTGATGGAAATGGAAGAGAAGGCTTAAAGGGAAGAGAGATGTGTGTTGGGGAGTAGAAGAGAATGTGTGTGAGATACTGTCTGAAAAGTAAAAGGGGACACTATTCCCTCTCAAAGACATGCCATTTGAGGGCTGGCAATGGGGCTCTCCTTGCTTGAGCTATTGAGCCCTGGGGAGGGGACTGTGCCATCTGGAGGAAGGACACAGGTCTCTTCCAGTTTGTATGAATCTACAGTGGTAGAGTATGGCTCCTAATAAACACCTTGTTAAGTAAGCCCTGCTGATATCCATCAGGTATTCCATTTGGAGACAGGCACATGAGGAGGTGTCTGGAAGGGATGACTTCCTGCCCTGGAGTAATTTCTGTGCTCTGTAGGGTAGCTTGAGTGGCATGCATCAAGCTTAAGAAATGGTTCTCAACCTGTGGGTCCTGACCCCTTTGACAACTATCTCAAAAATGTTTATATTATGATTCATAACAGTAGCAAAATTACAGTTATGAAGTAGTAACAAAAATAATTTTATGGTTGGGGTCACTACAAAATAAGAAACTATTAAAGGGTCACAGCATTAGTAAGGTTGAGACCCACTGTCTTAGGGTTTTTAATTGCTGTGAAGAGACACCATGACCACCGCAAATCTTATAAAGGAAAACATTTCATTGGGCTGGCTTACAGTTCAGAGGTTTAGTCCATTATCATCATGGCAGGACATGGTAGCATGCAGACAGACATGGTGCTGGAGAAGGAGCTGAGAGTTCTACATCTTGATCTGCAGGCATAAGGAAGTGAACTGTGTCTCACTGAGTGTAGCTTGAGCAGAGACCTCAAAGTTCACCCCCACAGTGACACACTTCCTCCAACAAAGCCACACCTCCTAATAGTGCAACTCCTCATGGGGGCTATTTTCTTTCAAACCACCACATTCTACTCCCTGGCCCCTAAAGGCTTGTAGCCATTTCATAATGCAAACATGCATTCAGTCCAACTTCAAAAGTCCCCCTAGTTTGTAACAGTTTCAAACTTATTTAAAAGTCTAAAGTTCAAAGTCTCTTCTGAGATTCATGCAATCTCTTAACTGTAATCCCCTATAAAATCAAAATAAAAAAAAAACAGATCACATGCTCCTAATATATAATGAATGGCACAGGATATATATTACCATTCCAAAACAAAGGGGAGGGCATAGTGAGGAAATACTGGACCAAAGGAAGACCAAAAACAAGCTGGGCAAACTCCAAACTCTGCATCTCCATGTCTGATGTCAAAATGCTCTTCAGATCTCCAACTCCTTTCAGCTTTGTTGACTGCAACATAATTTTTTCTCTTGGGCTGTTTCCACTGCCTGTTAGCAGCTTTCCTCAGGAGGTATCCCACGGCCCTGGCATCTCCAAAATCTTGGGGTCTCTAAGGCAATCCAGCTTCACCTTCACAGCTTCACTCAGTGGCCTCTATGGGCCTCCATGCAGGGACACCCCTGACATATGCTTGGCCTCAGTGGCTTTCCTAGTCATGCAGAAAGATTCCATAATCTCTTTCTTCTGTCCTTGACTCTAAAGCCAGAACCATGTGGCCAAACCTGCCAAGTTCTGCTGCTTACTGGGACAGGAACATGGCCCCCTTGTTCAATTACATCTTCACCAGCTTTCTGTCCTTCACTGCCTAAGCTTGGGTGTTCTGGAACTCACTCTATAGACAAGTTTGGCCTCAAACTTAGAGATCCACCTGACTCTATCTCCTGAGTGCTAGGATTAAAGGTATGTACAACCACGCCTGGACCTAAACTGTTCTTTAATTCCTTTCCACAAATTGAAAGCTTAGCTGGGTGGGGTCTTGCCCTGAGATCACCACTCTCTCTATTCCATTTCTTAGTCTGTTTATTCCCTTGAACACAGGACTTAGCTTCATTCCACTTATGGTGGGTGCCCTTTTATCCTTAAATTGTACATTTTGTATTTTTCCTTGCTCAGCTTGCTGCTTTTCATTATGAATCTTTATAAGCATGAATACTAGTAACCACACAACAGAGTCTACAATAAGCTATTTTAAGATTTCCTCTGCCAATGAAATTAATTCAAATCTCTTCACTTTAGCCTCAGGTAGACTTTTTGGACAAGGGCCAAAAGCAGCCACATTCTTCACCAAAATATCACAAGAACAATCTCTAGACAACATACTAAAATTCTTTTCCTCTGAAACATCTTGAGCCAGGCCCCCACAGTTCAGATCTTCCAGGCTCCTACTAGGATGGCTCATTAAGCAGTGTTTAACGCATTCCACTGCTTCTAAACCAAAGTCCCAAAGTCCAAATTCCTCCAAACAAACACATGGTCAGGCTTGTCACAACAATATCCCATCCCTGGTTCCAACTTCTGCCTTATTAGGGTTTTTGTTGCTGTGAAGAAACACCATGACCATGACAACTCTTATAAAGGAAAACATTTAATTGGGGCTGGCTTACAGTTCAGAGGTTTAGTCCATTATCATCATAGCATGTGATGTGCAGGCAGACATGGTGCTGGAGAAAGAGCTGAGTGTTCTACATTTTGGTCCACAGGCAGCAGGAAGTAAACTGTGTCACACTGAGTGTAGCTTAAGCAAAGAACACCTCAAAGCTGACCCCCACCGTGACATACTTCTTCCAACAAAGCCATACCTCCTAATAGTGCCACTCCATATGGGGGCCATTTTCTTTCAAACCACCACACCCACTGAGCTAGAGAAACACCCATGGGGCTAACACTCACTCCTCTCCTCTGAGGCAAGCTAGTGACTACCACTTGTGAGAAGAAAAGAAAAGATCTGCTACCCAGTTTTCCATACTGGACCTTGAGCTTACTTGTCTTCTAATTAAGAGCAGCTCAGCCAATTTTACCCCACCCCAGCCTAGTAAAAGGGCTATGCATTCTTCTACTCTCCTTGGAATTCCAGATATTTGCAGAACTGACTGCAGATTTATAAAAAGATAAACAAAGACACGCTGTTTCTATTGGTAGCTTTACCAAAGAGTTCTTTTAATGGCACCCCAGAACAATTACATTTTCTTAAGGTACTTTTGTAGAATGCTGTATTCCAGTTGTAACAGCCATTGCCGTCTTAATTACAGCAGTCCTGACCTTCCCTCCTAGAAGAAGGGAGCAGTGATGGCATCAGACCTGGACCTGAGGTCCCAGCCTCTGCTCCTACACCTCTTTCCCAGAATCACCTCTTTCATATGTGATCCTGTGTGAGCTGTCGCTATCTCCGGGTGCCAGGAGGGGCTGAAATAGATGGACTGTGGAAGGCTAACTGAATGGAGGATTCTGTCTGTGCATCTGTGAGGAAGTTGTCCATGGGTGAGGCTTTCTGATGATGTAGGGACTATGGAATAGTGCCACTGAGCACCCGGGTGGCAGAGGTGGGAGGAGGAGGGAAAAGCTGGTGTTGGTCACAGGATTGAAGCTCCAGATACAGCCTCGTTTTGGAAACCCCCTACGTGAACCAGCAAATTTGTTTCTCTAAGGTAAATTGGGTCAGGGTTTTCTGTTGTTCGCAATAAAAATACCACAGCAGTATGTGTGGTGAAGTAACAGCATTTGCAGTTTCGTTTCTATCGTGGGGTGGATGCAGCATTATAGACTATTGGCCATCAGCCTAGCCGGAGGGCTGTTGTAAGGAAGTGAGCCGTAGCTTCCTGCTCTTCTACCCCTCTGCTGCTGAAGGACACACTCGGGTAAATCCTAGCTGCTAAAGTCAAGTGCACTGAAGACTTTGCTTTACAGGAGCGTATGTCGGGTCCCACATTGTCGAGTGGAAGACACTGAGAGCGTTAGGAACCCAGATTTTCCTTCCCTTTCAATGGAGTAGACCTCGTGACCTTTTAACTATTCACTGTGATCTGTGCTTATTATCTATCAAAGATGGCAGTCGACCACACTTCCCAACCTGCTAAGAGAAATGTGGCGGTGTGGCATTGCCGACCATAGCGCCCTCTTGGGGTTCGGGAGCCACCTTTGAATCCCCTTTACTGTGGGCAGTATTGAGAAGTGAACCCCCAGTGTCAGGCGTGGGGAGCAAGCTCTCCACTGCTGAGCCCGGCCATCACCTTAATCCTTTTCATATCCTTTACTACTGAGCAGATGTTTTCAAGTATCCATTTATAACTTATAAATAGCTGAATTATTTTGTGTCTGATTAAACCTCACTTTGTGTATATATCAAGTGTGTTACTCTGTGGACCCTCTGTCTATGCTGGGGAGCTGGACAACTACCCTGGTGTTTGTTTATCCACTGTGGTGGGCCCTTGAGATAAAACTAGCCTCACATAAATTACTTTGTCTTTTCTGACTCCCCATCCACTGCAGGGCCCCAAATCCAGCTTGTTAACAATACCCATGGCCTCACAAATTGCTTGAAATTCCTTTTTTGTCCCCCCTCCCCCGATTTCCCCAGCTATAATACATAGAGGACTGGGCTCTGTTCCCCTCCCCAGGTGGGAGAGGGGCAGCTGTCTCCCAACTTTGACATTGGCCTCTGGGCTCGCCTCCCCTGCTGCCTGCATTGTGCAGGTACTGGGAGTGGATGCTCTAGGGGCCCAAAGTCCAGGCCGCCTGTGAGTGGAAGGCACTTGGCCAGGCTGGCAGCATGAATGCAGGAGATGCTGTGAGGTCAGGGTCCAATGTGGACTCGGTGGGCAGAATGGTCCTGAAGATCTCCTGACGGCTTGCCCACCAAAATGTGTCTACACATGAATTCATTAAAGAGACCCTGGCCCTGTGTCACTTGGGATCTGCTCTCTACTCAGTGGGATGTGTACCCCCCAGCATCCTTTCTTATCAAGGATGCCATTCAGATCCCCTATAAATGGGTCATTACAGTACCCAAGAAAACAGGTTACAGTCTGAATGCCATTAAGGCCAGTGACAATGCTTACAGCTGAGACTAACTCTACTTCAAGAGCACTTGGATTAAAAAAATTAAAGGGTCAATTTGTAAAGTCTTTCTTAGCATAAATGCCATAATTCCTAAATTAGATGGTACCATTTCCAGGCAGAGACACATTCTTTTTTTTTTTATTTTAGTATTCCAATTTATTTCAGTTATTGTCGAGTGTTATCTTAAACTGTAATTCCATGAGCCCAGAGGCTGAGGCAGGAGCATTGCAGTGAGTTCAAGGCCAATCTGGGCTACAGAGTAAAACCCTGTCTCAAACAGACAATGATTTTACAACAGCAGTACAGAACAGCTAGACTTGAGGCATGGGCCTGTTGTCCTAGCTGGTTGGGAGGCCTGGAAGGGTGACTGAGCCCAGGAATTTCAGCCTGAGTAGCACAGTGAGATCCTGTAAGAAAGGAGAAAGAGAAGTCTAACAGCTGAGAGACAGCAACTGGCATCACTCTTAAATTTCGTGGGTGAAAAGGAGATATGGAGTTAGATTGCCTTGTAAGGAATGGTGCAAATAACAGTGAAGATAACACATGGCGAGTTTAAATTACTGTATGTGTGACAGTATCTGTAAAGCTCGCTATAATGTTGGATGTTATATTTGAGGGAATGTCTAGATCTGGGTATGAATGGTCTTGATGTTTAAAAGCCATTCAGCAGGGAAGTTTCTTCTAATTGAAGTGAATGACCTCTAAGGCAGGGAAGCTAGTCCATTTTTAATGAACATAATCCTCTTTTTTTTCTGAAGATTTATTTATTTATTATATATACAGTGTTCTGTCTACATGTATCCTTGCAGGCTAGAAGAGGGCACCAGATCTCATTACAGATGGTTGTGAGCCACCATGTGGTTGCTGGGAATTGAACTCAGGACCTCTGGAAGAGCAGCCAGGGCCCTTAACCTCTGAGCCATCTCTCCAGCCCTAAACATAATCTTCTTTTAACACTATCGTTTAACTGCTAAAGTAAAGGAGATAACATTTTTAAAACTCATAAACCGATTTCTTTTTTGTGTCTAAACGGTGCATGCAGACACCACCAGCTCACCATCTGAAGTGACACTGCACCTCTGATTAAATTATCACCTTTGGCATTTTGCTGACTTTGGCTGACATAAAAACCACAGCTTTTTTTGTTTCACTGGCATGGAAGTATAGTCGTCAGGGTGCTAAGAGAACACATACATCTTAACAGCTCTCTTCTTAATACTTTTAAATATTTAGCTGTGTGGCACAGGGACCCTCTAATGTTGGTGGTGGGCCCCAGCAAGTGGTCCAAGCGCTGAAGGCCACGCCCCCACTGCCCACCTGCTCGGGGATTGGCTGCCTTGGGCCTAGTGGGCGGCCCGGGTCGGGACGAAGTTGGGGGTGCCGGGCGCTGGACGTCCAAGGGTTCTGACACTTAGAGCCCAGCCAAAGCCACCTGGGTGTCCTGCCGCGCTCTGTCGCAGCGGACCGGGAGTTCTCTGACCCCGAGTCAAAGCTCCCCCGCCCGCCCAGTGCGTCCGGGGTCCATCCTATCCCGGGAGGACTGGGCCTTGGGGCCTCGCGTGGGTGTCAGCAGCCTGGGCACTAGCCGGGGGCCGCTGGGGCCGGTTCCGGGGCCTGGAGGGGCTGCAGGAAGCGGAGGCGGCTCGGGAGTGGCTGGATCGAAGCGGGCGCAGACACCCGAAACGGCTGGGGTGGCCGCGAGCCGGCTGCTGAGTAATCCTGGGCGGCGGGTGGGGGCGGCCCGGCGCCCACGTTCCCCGCGCCGCAGCCGGGCGGCGGCTCCGCCTTCGCGTCCCTCCCCGCCCCCTGCCGGCTGCTGTGCTCGGCTCCCGGCAGGTCGGAGCGGGGCTCGGGGAGCGCGGGCCGCTGCAGCCGCCTCCCGCACCTCGCCTCGGCCCGCGCGGAGCCTCGTGCGCCCATGGCCGGCTCGGAGCAGCAGCGGCCGCGGCGGAGGGACGAAAGCGAACCGGACGCGGCGGCGGCAGCGGCGGCGGCGGCGGCTGCGGCGCCCCTGCAGGACGCGGAGCTGGCCCTGGCTGGCATCAACATGCTGCTCAACAACGGCTTCAGGGAGTCGGATCAGCTTTTCAAACAATACAGGTGACACCGCTCTCCTGACTCTCTGCCCCGGCTGCGGGCACCGGGTGGTCACCTCGGGACCTGCCGCTGCTCCCCTTCCCTGCTCCCCTTCGCCTCCAGGGCTTTATCTGCAGCCTTTGCCCTGCGCCTTGGCCCCATCCTCCTCCCTACCCCACCCCCCGCTGCGTTGTCCCTTCTCTCCCAGACACCGCATTTCCTGCTCACTTTCTGCCCTCCTCGGAGTGCCCAGTGTCTTCTCTGCTGCTTTCCAGCAGTCGCCGGGTCCCCCACCGCACATTGGCTTAGGGGACTGATGCATCGGAGGCAGCGGCGAGCCTGGCACTGGCAGGGTTGAGACTCTGGCTCGCGTGCTGCCTGGGCAGCCTTTGTGACCCCAGCGCCGCCCGAGGCACCCGTGCGGGGTCCTTGTGTGGCGCTCTGCTTTGTATCCTTCGGCATCCCCGATGCTTTTGTTGTTTAAAGACAGTGTAGTGTAATTATCGCGCTGTGCAGAAACTTACAAATTTCAGACCAAACTCTGATCGCCCATCTCTGCCTATCCTTTCAAAACCTCAGTCTTCGAAATGAGTTACTGATGTCTTTCAAGAGGTGGATTTATTAAGAATTTCTCTAGTAAGAAGAAAGTAGAGGGGAGATATATATATATATATATATATATATATATATATATATATATACATATATATGTATAATACGGAAGAATGGGAGGGGAAACACGCGTGTTCCGTCTTTGAAAAATTCTACTCAAGAACTGAGTCTAGTAGCTTTCCTGCTGTTGTGGAAGGATCCTTCGCTTCCCTGGGAACGTAAAACCTCCAGGTGTCCTGCTTCAGGAAGCGAACTGGTTTGCCCTGTGAATGTAGACAGGCAGTCGGATGCCTAGAGGCCGTCCTGAACATGTTTAAGGGCGTATGTTCGGAGTTTCTTGAAGGCTGTAGTTTAGATTGAAATTAGCGAATCGCAGTGTAGTTGTGCTGGAGAATTGAGTGTGTTAGCAAATGAGAAATGCTTAGACTTCAAAGAATGGTGGTTTCCACTGAGCCCAGCAACTGCTCTACAAATAGCAAAAGCAGGTATCTTGCAACTAGGAACTTTTCAGGACGCCTGGTTTACTTTGTTGTTTTTCTCTTGAGACATAGTCTATTATTTGTAGCTCAGGCTAGCCTCGATCTTACTGTGTCGGGGATTATAGGCTTGCACCCCACACCTTGGCTTTACTGTAGGTTAACTTTTAAGTCGGCTCCTTGACAGGTCTGAAAATGAAAACATTTGAACGCACTCAGAATGTCTTATTTAAAACACACACACACACACAATTTTGATTTGAGCTGAGTTTCATCCAAGGCTTTGATGGAGGATTTTTTAAAAGTTACTAATTCTATATTATAGCTTGCTCATAGGTTTGTTTTAATTAAAAAAAATTTTTTTTTGAAACAGAGTTTCACTATGTAGCCTTGGCTAGCCTGAAACTCACTAGATAGACCAAGTGGTAATGTTCCTGTCACATGGAAAGCAGGAACCTTTTTCTTTATTTAGCCTCGTGGTTCTCATCCTGTGGGTTGCAACCCCTTTGGCAAGCCTCGATCTCCAAAAATATTTACATTACAATTCACAACAGTAGCAAAACGACAGTTATGAAGTAGCATCAAAAATAATTTTATGGTTGGGGGGTCACCACAGCATGAGGAACTGTATTAAAGGGTTAAGGGTTGAGAAGCATTGACCAGTTTCATGGGAGGTCAACAGAGGGCTGGTGACAGAGATGCATCTTAATGGCATTTTTCTGTAGGGAAGGAGACGAAGAAATGTGTAGCTGGGAGCTGTCTACTGGGTTTTCCAATGGGAACTGGGAATAAGGAAGAGGAAAAATATTGTGATACCTGTTTTTTGCCAAGCACAAGTACCAGCCGCATTCCTTCATCCGTTCTCACTGTTAGTGTGGCCGTGAGGTCCATCATCCCGGTTCTAAATCAAGACTTGGGTTCCACCGTTCTTCCTCCGTTGCTAAGTTTTTGAGAGAGTTGCAGTCTGCCCTGGACCTTATTCCCAGTGTTGTTACTGCTTTAGTTGGGATGGAGGGAGGGAAGACAGAATGACTGACAGCATTATCCCATCAGCTTCCCCTCGCTCCATCTGCTGTGTTGGGATGCGGAAAGACCTTGCGTTCCTCCCACTTCCAACATGTGCTGCTTCTCACTCATGTGCTGGGAAGCACATTGCATAGAAGGACGGTCAGAAACTGGCTTCCAGTGACTGGGGCACAGTCTAGCCCTGCCCCGTTGTGGATGCTGACTTTCAGTTTCTCAAAAACTGCTTCATTGCCTGTAAGACGAAGGTAGTGGTGACGGTGCCCATTGCAGTGTGACTGACAGTTAAACATAACAGGAAGAGAGCTGGGGACAGGGATGCAGCTCAGCTGGTTGGGTTCTTGCCTCCTGTGTGTGAAGCCTTGGATCCGATTCTTAGGCTTCCACACCACTTAAACTGGGTGTGGTGGTACATGCTTGAGAGTCCCAGCATTCTGGAGTAAAGGCTGAGGATCAGGATGGGAAGGTTATCTTTGGCTACATAGTGAATGTGAGATCGTCCTGGGATACAAGAGACACTGTCTCAGACAGACAAACAAATTAAAAAACAAAAACAAAAAACAACCCAGTATTAACAAGAATCATCAGAACCTGAAGCCAGGTGTGCATGCAGTTATAACTAGCCACCTTGGTACGCCGTGTGTGCAGGCGGTGAAGGCTAGCCATCTTGGTACGCCAAGTGTGCAGGCGGTGAAGGCTAGCCATCTCGGTGTTTGTTGCTGCCACCACCATTTCAGCACAAGGCAGAATGCCCCGTTCATGCAGCTAGCTCTTACAGATACATTTTAGATGACATCTGCTTTATTTGCTTATTTAGTGCATATGTGGGGGGATGTACATATCATGTGGTGCCTGGGGATCAAGCTGGTATCGTCCGGTTTGGTGGTGAGCACCTCTACCACCTGAGCCATCTTGACAATCCCGAGCTCACCTCAGGGACCACATTTGACAGTCATATGATACTTTAGGAAAGTTTTTTTTTTTTTTTTCCTGTCCTGCCGTGAATGACCTGCTGGACACTCAACACTGACTTCATGGCCAGCGTTTGAGTGTCACTTCTCGCTCTGCTTGTCCACAGGGGGGTGAGGACCAGAGTCTTAGCTGTTGTTTTATCTGAGCTGCTCCATTTACCAGTAAAGACCCAGGAGTCAGATATTGGGGTGAAAACCTGATAGATCAAAGAGATGGCGGAGGAGCAACCAGGTGACCTTCTCCTTTTTACCAGAGACCCAGCAAGCATCTCTCCACACATTCCAGACCAAAAAAGACCATGAATCTCTAAGTCTCTCCCTACTACTTCCTTGCGCCTCTCTATCCAGCTCCCTGGGTCCTCCACACTCTCTGTGGCTAATTCTTGTCAACTAGTCGCTGGCTCCACCCCTGTCCCAAGGTTAATTTTATTAACAGTCTTGGAGTTTCACAACACCATCAGATATCCCACAACACTAGCTGTTTCCTTCTTACTGTCCTTCTAACAGTGGCCTACTCCACTTTCTGGTAAAAGTCTCTCCTTCAGACGAACAAAGAAACACTGTCTATTTAGCATTATCGTAAGTTTTTTTTTTTTTTAAGTAAGAAGGTCATTTTCTCATGCCACATTAAGGAGATGAGAAGTTTCATCAATAGGTACCACATGAGCAATGGTCACTTGTAGAAACTGCTTACAACGAAAGCCATTCTGGATTGTATAGCACAGATGTGTCTCCATGGGGATTAGAAATACCCGCCCAGCGGAGACCCTGCTAACTCTGCTCCTCCTGCAAATGGCAATGTGTGTGCTCAGCCACTGTCGGGCACTTGGAGATGTCTCCACAGAGGCCAGGACAGGCTTGTGCTGTGGTATGAATGTGCTTTGTGTCTCTCTGCTGTATTGAATTTAAAGACCTAGCTATCCAAAGAGATGGAACCTTTGGGAGATGGTTAAAGCCTTGGCACTATTGGAAGGGGGAACCTTTAGGAGGTGGGACCCGGGGCTTGAGCGTATTTCTCATGGCACCCTCTGGTCATTCTTAAAAGTCTGTCACAAAAGGAGGAAGCCTGGCCCTACCTGTGCTCTTTATCTCTACCCATGCCACGTGACTCCATATGCCTGTATATCAACTGATCATGGACTGTGACCCTCCATAGCACTGAGCTTAAGAAGAATTTCTGTAAAAGTACTCCCTGTCAGGTATTTTGTTATAGTAAGGAAAAGCTGTCTGGCTAATGCCTCAGGACTGTTCTGTTTTGAGCCCAAGGCTGGCCGTGCTTGTCAGTTCATGATACTCCTGTTCCCAGAGCTCAGGGCTCTCGTGCAGTGGTCCACACATTAAGCTGCTGCTGGCTGTGTGACCCACACTCAAACCTTGGGGCTGACGATAAGACAAAGTTGGTGAGGTGCCTGAGAGTCTCAGTGTTGGAGAGGTCACTCACAGGTCATTGTAGTGTGCAAGGACAAAGGTGAACAGTGCCGGGCCCAGCCAGAGGACATTTTACAGAGGAAATGCTGCCCGAGCTTCATGCAGAGGAAGTCAGTTGAAGGAGAGGAGCTGGGGGAAGATGAAAAGGAGGATGTGAGAGATGGTGTGGTTTAAGCTAGGTTTGGGGGAGGAGCCGGTGGAAACTCAGGTAGGGCAGACATGGAGGGTCAAAGCTGCAGTGTGCTGAGTAGCAGCTGATGTTGCGCGGATGGTTTTTCTGTTTTTTGCTTTCCTCTCTCCTCTGGTTGGTGCATGTTGCCTGGGAGTCGGTGATTTTTTCTTAGGGCTGTTTTGCTGTTAGATATCAGCTCCCTGTTCCCTGAGACAGTTGTGTGTTTGTGCTGTCATGACCATAATCCACTCCTGGGGTTCCTCCATCCTGATGTGACACGGTTGTTTCCTCTTTATGTCTTGAAGGTCTTTTAATCAGAGGGCTGGTAGGAGGGGGGCAGATGTGAAGCTCTGAGGATAACCAGATGTGGAGCGTCAATGAGCTTGGTCATTTCTGTTCCCATAGGAATTACCCGACATTTAGCCTCTGTCCTCCCGTAATGGCTACCGTCACACCACCTGCTTTCTCTCGTCATCTTTTTTTGGGGGGAGGGGGAGACGGGGTCTCATGTAGCCCAAGCTAGCTTCAAACTTACTATATAACAGAGAATGAGACTGAACTTCTGATATACCTACCCCTCTACCTCCTGAGTGATGAGGTGACAGGCATGCCCCTCACCATGCCCCAGTTTATGTGGTGCTAGGGATCAAATTCAGGGTTCCCTGCCTTTTAGGCATGATTCTACCAACTGAGCTGCATCCCATCCATCTCTTGGCATCATTTTGACAAGGTCTTATTCTGACAGTATTGCTACCAGTTTCTGGCTGTGGATATTACTGAAGTAATAAGCATATTAAAGAATGTGCTGAGAATGCATAGAATCCTGTGTTCAATCCCAAGCATGGCAAATGTGTGTATGGGCCATTAAGCATGCACCAATGTTAACTATGCACAAATAAGTAAGGATTTGATAGAGAAAGAAGACATAGGTAAGATTATGAATTCTGTTTTTCTTTTTTATTTTAAATTATAAAATGCCCCAAAGCATTAAAAGTAAAAGAAAGAAAACTTTGTGATAAATAATGTGTGTGTGTGCACATGTGTGCATTGCGTGTACAGATCCTAAATTGCTCAGCACAGTTATGGAACATGTTATGGAGTTGTGTACTGTATGTCTGTATTTTGAGAACATATTGACTGTGGAACTAGGATTATTGCTGCAGAGATGGTTTGGTATCATTCAGGGGGTGGAAAGTGTTCCGGCCTGCTGTCTGTCTTTGCAAATAAAGTTTTATTGGGCCACAGCCGTACTCATTTGATCATCTCTGGCCTGTAGCTGCTTGTGCATCACAGCTTCAGCAATAGGTAGTTGTGGCAGACCATAAGCTAGCCCAGGTACAAACCATGTCAGGCTGGTAGGGCCCAAGCTTCTTCCCTGCCCCACACCGCGTCAGACCAGTGGAAGGCAGAAGCTGAGAGGATGTAGGAAGCTCAGGGGTGGTAGGGTAGCTCAGCTTTGCTGCTGGAGTCTGGATAAATCCTTAGATGCAGAAATTCAAGAAAAATAGAGGACTGTGAGCAAAAATGGTTTGAGGGACTGGTAGAAACACTGGTAAGTTCGTCTGTTGGCTCTTCTGTCTTCCGCCCTTCAGGGGGTGGACGGCTCATCTTGATTTCCTTCCACCTGTTGTAATTCATGGAAAGGTCCCAATTAAATATTCCTTCAGAATTCATTTAGCTGAAGTGGGATTCTTTTTAAAAATGTAGTTGCCCAAAGAGTAATGGGAGGGCTTAGAGGAAATTAATAGCACCCCCTCAAAAGTGCCCACCCTCCCCAAACCTTAGGTTGTGGCATGGGTGCATTCACACATACATGTGTACACACACACACACACACACACACACACACACACACACACACTTATGCAGATGCAAAGTTAAGAGTGGGCCTCCAGAAAGTCTGTATGCTCTGAGTCACTCCCACTGTGGTGACAGCTACGTCAGTTAGACGACATGTTTCCTCTAAGCCAGTCGAGAAAAGCCCTATGAGGTTTTGAGGAGGCTAAGAAAACAAGAGAGAAATAATATTGGACCATGGAGACTTTTCTATTGTATTTTTTAAGGTTCATTTTAATTTTTAATTTTATGTATGTGTGAATGGGTGTATGCGCATGTGAGTGCAGTGCCCACAGGAGCCAATAGAGGGCATCAGATCACTCTAGACCTGAAGCTGTAGGTAGTTATGTGCTGCCTGACATAGATGTTGGAACTAAACTTGGGTCTTCAGCACCAGCAGTAAGTAACTGCCAAGCCATCTCTCCATCCTTCCTTCTAGTCTAGTTGACGAAACCGTTTGTAGATCTCAGGTGTTTCTACCTTTCACAGGCTGTTTGAGCTTTACATACACCATTTTCTCACCCAGGTTTCTTTAGTAACAGCAGTGAGACTTGAGAGGGGTTAATGCAAAGGCCTCAAGGAAAAGAAAGCGCTAAAGAAATACAGGAAGCCAGTGGCTGTGTAGGCCAGATGAAGTTCCCCTCAGTGTTAAAACTCTGTCTAGTGCTAACTCACACTGTGAGGGGATGAGGCTGGGTGGGGAAGAACTGGTGTCTGCCTTACGCTATTCTCTGTGGTTTCACTTTTCATAGTTTCAATTACTCACAGTCAACCACAGTTTGAAAATGTTACAAGGAATGTTCTAGACATAAACAACTCATACATTTTTATTTTATTTCATTTTAGTTTTTTTTTTTTTTTTTTTTTTTCTGAGACAGGGTTTCTCTGTGTAGCTTTGCGCCTTTCCTGGAACTCACTTGGTAGCCCAGGCTGGCCTCGAACTCACAGAGATCCGCCTGGCTCTGCCTTCTGAGTGCTGGGATTAAAGGCGTGCGCCACCACCGCCCGGCCTTCATTTTAGTTTTTTGAGACAGATTCTCACTGTAGGCCAGGCTAGCTTCAGACTCCTGCCTCAGCCTCCAAGTCCTGGGATTACAGGAGTGTGTCACCACATCTGGCCAATTCATACATTTGTAATACTTTATTATAATACATTGTTATTAATTGTATTTTATTGTTATTCTCTTACTGTGTACAATTTACAAACCAAACTCGATCATCCATGTAAGTGTGAAGAAGGAAAACACAATTCAGAAGGTTCGGTATGGTCAGTGCTTCAGACGTTCACTGTGGGGCTTGAGCTGTGTCTCTTGAAGATGAGACAAGACACAGTACCTCCTTCAGCATTTACTATGTTCCTAGAACCAAATTCTGAATATGGTACCCATTCAGAATCAACACTGAGCCATCCTTTGCGTGTGAGACTGTGTGGGAAATGCACCCCACTTTCTGAACAGGGAGGAGCGGAGGTGTAAGTTTGGATAGAATCGTCTGTACAGTTGCCGTGTGGGCACATCAGCCATGACTTCTCCACATCAGTAAGATTGAGATGAGCTTGTCTCCTTTCCTCAGACTGGTGGGCATTTTGCCATCCTTTCTGCTCTCTAAGGCTTGTCTTCATCTCTTCCTGTTCATCAAAGAGTTCCAGATACAAGGTACACACAGGTACATGTACAAGAAAGACCTTCAGAGAGCTCCCCAGAAGGACGTCTGCGTCAGATGCCGGGGTGTGTCCCCAGAGCCCTTCCTTCAAGGGGGCCTGGCTAACTTACTGTCTCTGTTCACATCTGCTTGAGAGGCACTTCAGCCCTTGTTGGGTCTTTTCACAAGCTGTAGCACCAGTGAAATCACTAACTGAGCCTCCCCCTCCTCCCAGTACATCAAAATGAACAAGGTGGCTGCTGGGTAGTACTTGTGGAGTGGCGGCCACATACACAGTTCTTTGGGGATTTCACTCCTCACATAATTATGCTCCCAGTGGGGAGTGCTTTGATTGTTTCCATTGAACAGACAGGAGAAGCACAGTGACAGGATGGAAAACTAAGGTCGCATAATAGTAAATGTGCTGGGGCAGGTCTGGTCCTAGAGTCGAGTGACCACTGCACATGACCTCTGTTTTTCCTGTAAAAGTTTCCAAAGAGAATCCACTGAAGAGACCCGTTGTTCGGGCAAGTTCTCCAGGCAGTATGTGACCTCTTTCTGCCACCCAGAAACTCCTCACCACCACCCAGTTCGTGTAAGATGCCCTGAGTCCCTCTCCCACTGGAATAGTTGACATTACCCAACCTGTTGTGGACTTTGCCATGCCCTCTTGGCTTCATATATTTAAACACACGTGTGAGTCTGTGTGTCTGTGTATGTCAAAGGTCAGAGGACATTTATCTGGGAGTTGGCTCTCTCATTCCACCATGTGGGTCCCTGGGATTGAACTCAGGATGTCAGGCTTGGCAGCAAGCACCTCTACTTACTGAACCATCATCTGTCCATCATCTGTCTGGCCCTGTTCTTCATCCTTCACGGTGTCACATTCTCACCCTTGTCTCATCTGTAGGAAAGGGCTTTGGTTGGAGAGGCTTCCTGTGCACACAGTCCCTGAGGTGGCTGGAGTTCTCTGAGTTCTGGGAAGTGTTAAAAGCACGTCCCCACCAAGCGCATCTCATTCCCCTGGCAAGCCCCTGTGGACAGCAAGCCTGTTTCCTCAGCCTCTTTCTGGTCCTCCCTAAGGCGTCTCTAAACAGCCCATGTCTTGGTTGGTCTGTTATGCATAGTAGCTTCTTATAAAGACCCTCTCTGAAGAGAGCTCATTAATCGGGACCCCAGACTCTGCAGGTGGCAGAGCGACTGAGCCAGGGAAAGGAGAGATGAGACCATGTCCTGTGTCATCCATCACAGATGGAGGCCGGGAGCCTCAGGAACAGCCAGATTGCTCATTTGTTCCAGTAATGCTGTGCCTCTGGGAGATGCTGAGAACCATAGACATGGGTTGGCGAGATGACTCAGCTGTCAAAGGCTAGGCTCACAACCAAAAAAAAAAAAAAAAAAAAAAAAAAACAAGCACAGGCATTAAGATAAAGAAGACAACGTCTCACACTCAAAAGTTGCCAGAGATCTTTGGATACATGTTTTTGTCTTTTGAATAAATGATTAAACCATAGAAAACAGCAACAGCCAGAGCAGGTCACTGAGGAAGCACAGCAGGTAAAAGCATTTGCTGCACAAGACCCAGGACCTGAGTTGACCCCTGGAACCCACATCAAGTTGGAAGAAAAGGACCCACCCAACCCCACAAAGTTGTCCTCAGCCCTCTACAAACACCATGGTACACGGGTTCTCTCTCTCTCTCTCTCTCTCTCTCTCTCTCTCTCTCTCTCTCTCTCTCTCTCTTCCTCCCTCCCTCCCTCCCTCTCTCTCTCTCTCTCTCTCTCTCTCTCTCCCTCTCTGTCACACACACACACACACACACACACACACACACACACACACACACACATTTAAGTAAATAAATAAAAGCAGGTCCCCTTTACTGGCCAGGGCACAGTGTCTTCAGGTGCTCCCCATTCCTGGTATGCTGTAGGGCATGCCTCCTGATGCAATTTGAGGTACTCCAGAGCAGCCCCAAAATTTCGATTCTACCTCCCATAAACAGGGAGTGTAACTACTGTCTAGAATCTTCCATCAATTCTTTCTTCCTGGTGCAGCCCAGCGCCCTGGCTGAGCAGGGTTGGAGAGCCATCCTGGAAAACACGGCACCAGTGAGGGTCTATGTCCCAGTCAGTGTCTGCAGGACTGTGAGCATCACCTGCACCTGGCTCAGGGAGGTGTGATGCTGGGGAGCAGAGTTCTTCAGTGGGCTGTGCTGTGACAAGGCCAGCCTCACCGGGGAGCTTTCTATAGCCATGACTCTTGATGGTGTCACACCTGTGCCTTCTTTGCATGGCAGACAGTTTGTGATTCCCCCTTTGTGGTCTGAAAATGAGATTGGCAGATGAAATATCCTGTAGTATAAAGAAGCAAACATTATAAAACAAATTCATAATTCCAATCCCGTATACTCAGCCTGCTTTCACCAGGAGAATATGTAGTTAGACGCTGTAGCTCTAAGTAGGGAACAGATTTGGATGTAACAGAAGATGAGACTCTTTCGCACACAGGTAAAGAATGAAAGGGTTGTGCACTTTAACAGAAAGGAAGTTGCAGCACATTTCCCTGTGTTAAGAGAAAAGGTGTGTGACCCTAACAGGGAGAATCCAGGCTGGGTCAGGCTACCTTTGTCCGGGAAGTGTCAAAATAACTAAGTTCCTGTTGAAGAACACGAGTATACCCTGACCCAGGGTCTTGGCAAACAGTAGTTGCTTGAAATCCCATCCAGTCAAGACTATAGAAGCAGTACTAGGCATGTAGGGCTGCCTAGTTCATCTAGGTGATGAACTTCAAAGGCTTTGCAGGGGAGTTGGGCAACATCCATATCCGAGTCAAATTATAAATTAAGAACCAGGGGCTAGAGAGATGGCTCAGTGGTTAGGAGTGCATACTGCTCTTGTAGAGGACTGTAGCTAGAATTTTTCTCTGGGTCCCGCCAAGCCCTGACAATCCCGTAGCTCACTTATAAAATAAACATACAGATGCTGATATCATTTAAACTGCTCGACCATTAGCTCAGACCTACCATTGTCTAGCTCTTACTCTTTTTTTTTTTTTTTTTTTTTTTTTTTTGGTTTTTTCAAGACAGAGTTTCTCTGTGTAGCTTTGCTCCTTTCCTGGAACTCGCTTTGGAGACCAGGCTGGCCTCGAACTCACAGAGATCTGCCTGCCTCTGCCTCCCGAGTGCTGGGATTAAAGGCGTGCGCCACCACCGCCCGGCTCTAGCTCTTACTCTTATACTCAGCCCATTTCTACTAATCTGTATGTTGCCACGTGTTCCGTGGCTTTATCTGCTGCCTTTACATGCTGCTCCCTGGACGGCAGGCTGGCATCTCTTTCCGACTTCCACCTCCCAGCCTCTCCTCTCTCTTTGTCCCGCCTATCCCATATTTCCTGCCTGGCTACTGGTCAATCAGTGTTTTATTTATTCACAACATATAGGACATCCCACAGCAGAGGACCCAAGTTCAATTCCCAGAAACCATATCAGGTGACTCTCAGCCACCCATAACTCCATCTCCGGGGACCCAACACCATTTTCTAGGTACTATGCTGAAGAACAAATGGAGCGATGTGTTGGCTTTATAGTAGACATGTTTAGGATTATAGGTAGTCTAGATGACTCAAAGCTATGGAGAATGCACACAGGTTTTCTGTAAATACTGAGGGTCTGAACCATGAGGGCCTGAACCATGAGTGCCTGAAGCTAGTCTCCCTGAGTACCAGGGATAGTCATAACTATTTCTGTGTAAATAGAAATAAATTAAAGCAGTTTTATATCTCATAATTTTCAGAGATGTGCGGTGGTGTGGGACAGAGTGCCAAGAGCTCGCACACAGCAGAATGGCTTGAATCTGGGTCCTGTCCTACCCCAGTGATTATTTATGTCAATTCCAATGGCCCCACAGGTTTCCAAAATGCGTCTCCAGAGAAACCCTGGGGCGGGGAGGTTCAGAATGGGCTTCCTTATCTGTGAGTCCTCAGTTCGGTCTCCCACTCATAGTCCAAGCTGGAGCTGAGGCTGTATGAGCGTGGTGGAGGATGGTGGAGGATGTTGTATCTAATGTTATCTGTGGCCACAGTACAAATTTCCTTGGAGGTTGAAGAGCCCCCAGGTTGAGTCTCATAGTTACTGATCTGAAGTATCAGTTTTTCTTGGTTACACACATGCTACTTTTAGGTCCCAAATAGTTCCTGGAAACATTGTTATCCCCAGTTCTCCTGTCCCTTACCATGTACACTCAAAGCCATCAAGGGACCTTCCTTTTGTCTTACCCAATGCCGAACTAACCTGTAGGTCCTGGGCCTCTTCCTTATTATTACTCAAGTCTTCATAGCTTTGAACTGCAGGGTATTGACTAATCTGTATCCTTTCCAGAAATCCAGTAAGCTTTTTATTACATCTATTATACAAATTTAAAACATGTTTTTAAAATTTTAAAACCCACATCTCCAGAAAGGAGGGCACAGTTGCCTAAAAGTTACCTAGCCCAAAGGACCATTTTCTGGTGGGGAGATAGGACAGGATGCCTTGTGGTGACCCTCCGTCTCCGTCCTTGTGTTTAGAAGCAGCTGATAGGGCCCCAAACTACAGAGTGCCTTCCCTCTCTCACTCACGAGGCGACATCAGCTGCATGGTAGCCCAGCCTGTTCTGACAGGTGCCCTTGCTCATCAAGATTCCTTGCTGGGTGGAGCTTTTCTGGAAGAGTCTGTATCTGGGCCTGAGACTTCTCACTCCCAGTGAGTGACAACTTGCTGTTTGTCACACCGTATAAGCGCCATCTCTACTTTAGGACTGTCCTTTCCTGCCTCACCTCGGGGCCAGGTTCCCCTGGGCTTTACTTCATGTACACTATTCACCGTAAGATAACCATCAAGGACACACAGATGCACAAATTCTTATCCTTTGATCCCACCATTAATAAGACTTTTTAGAAAGTACAATTCCAAAATGATAGGATTTTTGCATCGAAGTTCAAGTTAATTTGCTAAAGGATATATAAACGGAATTGGATTCCAGTCAAATCTCTGCTTTGTGGCCTCCTTAGGGTTGTTCCCAACAGGATGAATCACATGAAAGGCTTGAGTGACGTATTTTCCATCCCTCATTTTGAGCAGTGAATTGCAAAATCTCAAGTTATGCTTTGTCAGGGAAATCTCTGAATATCAGGAAAAGCACTTGACACTCCTCTGTCTGGTAGATCCCGCTCTCCTCTTCTGGTTGAGGCCAACGTGAAGAAGAGGTTGAGTTCATCAGGCCCATGCTGCGGGACAGGACTCTGGACTCCTGAGCTGGAGTGCAGACTTACCGGTTGGGAGTAACTACGTCTCACAATGCAGTCAGTTTCACATTGGTTTAATTGCTCTGAGAAGAATGTTGTTTGCATCTGAAATGCCATTCGCTTCAGCTGTCAGCCACTCGTGCCATCCAAATGGTGTTTTTCATTTTACATTGATGACACCCTCATTAGCTTGAATTATGAAGATAACAGAGTGAGCTAGATAGCACCCCCTTGAAATAACACAGAAAAATAAAAATGGTAAAATGAGAGAAGGGCTGTGGGAGCAACCGTGTCCATCTAAGTCGCTCAGCTGGTTGAGACCGCGGAGATGTCACCTTAGAGGCTCTTTCTTGTTCTGGAAAAATTCCCACTGCTAAACTAACACGGAAGGAGGGCCCTGGGCCAGTTGCACAGTCCCCCTCACGGCTTGGCCCTCGCCTGAGCCTTTGAGAGACGAGAGGGAAGCCAGGCGCTGTCCTTCCTCTAAACAGAAGAATTTTAAGTTGTGAAACAACGAAAGGTCATCACAGAGCTCTTAGGGAAGTTATGGTTGAGGAATCTTGAGAATCATGAAGTAAGCACAGATGAAATGTTCATGCTCTGCAGGGAAAGTGTGGCCATTGGAGGGAGCCACAGACACCTACAAAGCTCAGACTGCATCACAATGAACTGATGTTTATCTGAAATTTATCATGCTGTGTCAGCTGCACTTTGAACTGAGAGAGAGCGAGCTCGCTCCAAAAGGTCTAAATGAGTGTTTAAAATGAATTAGTATTTGGATTGCTCTCATTAACAGATAGATATTTTTAATTATAAACGCATTATTACAATTTGTAGTTATTGCCACATACAATAAATGAACTATTTTGTATCTTAAAGATAAAAAGTAATGAAAATGCCTTCATCAGTTTTACTGCTTTTTAATTTTTTTATTTTTATTTTATTATTTTGTTCATGTGGGTGTTCATCTGTGTGTATGAATGTGGACCACAGGCATGCCCGGTGCCTGTGGAGGCCAGAGGGGGGTCTGCATCAGGTCTCCTAGAGCTGCAGTTGTGGATGGTCGAGAGCCAACACGTGGGTGTTGAACATCCAACACAGGTCCTCTGGAAAAGCATCCCGTGCTCTTAACCACTGAGCCATCTCCACAGCTCCAACCCCGTTACTTCTGGAAAAGTTCTGGTTGGGAGATAGGTTGGAAGGTCTGCAGTTGGTGACAAATGTGGTTTGGATATCACCTTTGCAAGCTGCTTGTCAGAGCAGCCCTGTGCGCAGAGCACAGAGTAGAAATGATTGAAGAGCTTGTCTACCTTATGTCTAAGGGAGAGAAGAGACAGAACCAATGCTAATGTAGTTGAAAGGTATTTGATACCTGTTAATGATAGTAGGGAAAATAAATAATTGGCTATTTAATCTCTAGAAGTATTTTCAGAATACAGCAGCAACTCTAAATGACCACCAGGATGTAGCAACAATTGAACACAGATAAGCAAAACTTGAGGATCTGAAAGTTAGGCAGGCTTAGAGCCGTGCAGTAGACTGCTGCTCTTCACTTGAGTTGTTGGGGACAAAGAGTGAGAGTGAGTGAGGATAAGGCGGTTAATAAACGCTCACTGCTGGGCTGGGGAGACGGCTTGATTGGTAAACTGCTTGCTGTGTGAGCATGAGACCTCAGTTTACCCCTGGTAGCACCCTTGTTAAAAAAGCTGGATGTGACAGTGTGTGCTTGCAGTCCCAGTGCTGGGGGTACAGAGGCAGGAGGATTCCTGCTGTTCAGTAGCCATCCAGTCTAGCTTAGTGAGTTCCAGCACAAGGGAAAGACTTAAAAAATTTTAAAAATAAAATAAAAAGAAAGAAAGAGAAAGAAGAGGCTGACGCCTGAGGAACAGCAGCTGAGGTTCATCTCTGGCCTTAACACACATTTGTTGGAAAGAAAACCCGTTTCTTGCTGGTCATGGTGCCGCACACCTTTAATCCCAGCACTCAGGAGGCAGAGGCAGGTGGATTTCTGAGTTCAAGGCCAGCCTGGTTTAGACGGGGAGTTCCAGGACTCCCCCTCCCTGACCACACACCAGTTAAAATGAAAGATGGTCCTTTTTTTTTTTTTTTTTTTTTTGGTTTTTCAAGACAGGGTTTCTCTGTGTAGCTTTGTGCCTTTCCTGGAACTCACTTGGTAGCCCAGGCTGGCCCCGAACTCACAGAGATCTGCCTGGCTCTGCCTCCCGAGTGCTGGGATTAAAGGCATGCGCCACCACCGCCCGGCTAAAAGACAGTCCTTTTCCCAGTGGAATGGTATTGGCTTCCTTATTGAACATCCCTTGACCATATGTACCAGGATTTATTTCTGGGCTTTTCTCCTATCCCATGGTTTTACAAGTCTGCCTGTCTGCTGCTGGTGGCTACTGTAGTTTGTAGGGAGTTTTAAGGTCAGGAAGTGTGTGACATTCAGCTGTGTCCTTTGAAGATAATTTTTGACTATTTGGAGTCTGAGATTCTGTGTGAATTTTAAGATTTTTTTTTTTTTTTTTGCAAAAATATATTATTGGCATTTTAGCAGCAATTGCGTTAAATTTCTAGATCGTTCTGGGTGATACTGACATCTTAGCAAAATTAAATCTCCGAGTCCATGAATATGGGACACCTTTTCCATCCACTTGCTGCTAACTCCTTTAATTTCTCTCAGAAATATTTTCTAGATTGCAGTGTGCAAGCTTTTCACTTTCTTCGTTAAGTATTTTATTTTTTATTTTTATTTTTTTGGTGCTAAAGTCAATGGAATTACTTTTTAACATTGTTTTAAGTTTTTTTATTGTCATGTAGATAAATGTGACTGATTTTTATATTATTTATATATCCTGCGGTTTTGTTAAATTTTTATTGGTTCCAGCAGTTTTGTGGAATTTTTAGTGTTTTCTACACATACCATTTTGCCATCTGTGAATAGCAATAATTTTATTCTTTTCCAATTTGAATGCCTTTCATTTCTGTTTCTCACCCTTTAGTTCTGGCTGCTGCTTCTCGTGCTGCTGAATAGTAATGAAAATAGGCATCCTATCCTGATCCTTGGACCAGTTTTCGGTCCTTCACCACGGCATGTAATGGTACCTGCAGACTTAGGGTTTTGTGATATTTCTTGAAAACACAGAACAATTATAATTTTCTCATTTGTTATTATGATAAATTGCATATTTTAAGTCTATTTGCTTCTTTGTAGTATACTATCATGTTGGGATGGTGAGTTTTAATTGTCAACTTGACACAATCTAGCGTGGCCTGCAAAGAGTCTCAGTGAGGGATTGTCTAGAGAGCAGGTTGGTCTGTGCACATGTCTGTGAGGGTTTATCTTGATTATATTAACCGTATTGGGCAGACCTGCCCATTATTGGTGACACCAATTCCTAGCAGGACATCCTGGACTGCATTAGAGTGGATAAAGTAGCTGGGGTCGAATGTGCCCGCATCCATTTTTCCCTCCTCTTGAATCTGCATGATGACTGGTTGTCTCAAGTTTCTGATGCCTTTGATTTCCCTACAATGATGAACTGTAATCTGGAATTGTGAGCCAAATAAACGTCTCTTCCTGTGGCTTTGTGAGGGTGTTTTGTCCCAGTAACAGCACAGGAAACTAGGACGTGTGTGAGGCAAGACTGTCTGTTAACTCTAACCCAGTGACTGCACACTGCCCAGGTCAACACTGCCGGCTGTTCTGTTCACTGTGTCCTCTGAACTTCGCCTGAGGGCCACTCACTGTAGGGACTTTTTAAACAGGGGTCCTACTGTGTGTACCACACAGTCCCCAGTTTTTTGGATGTATGGATTCTTTTTGTGATAGGAAAACCTCTTGGGGGATTAGTGAGCGATGTTTAGGCATTTCAGCTAAATTGTTTAATCAGTATAATTAGGTCAAAGTACAAGTTGATATCTCTCAATTGTTTTAATCCTTACATGTACTAGACACTCTGCATACTGTTTACTGACCACTTTAGTGCTTTGTTGTTAACAGTTTATAACTTGGACACTGGACTCAGTGAACTATAAACTCATGAAACTCATCACAGATATAAAGTAATATATAAGTTCAAAGTACAGTTGGCCCCAAGGCTGCTGCTGTGAACTGGGAGCACTGAGATCATGAAGGGTGAACTGGGAGCACTGAGATCATGAAGGGACTGTGCCATTTTATTTTGGTGTAGGCAGATTAGGTCAAGAAGGAAGACATTTAGTTCTTTTTTTCCCTCAGGCGGCTTGGTTTTTTTTTTTTTTTGTTGTTGTTGTTGTTGTTTTGTGTTTGTTTGTTTGTTTTTCCTTTAAGAGACTTCCTTGAATGTAGGTCATTAGCCTAGGGTCAATACAGTTTCAGCAATAAAAAACCTGTTTAATGTAACTGTGTCCCTGGAATAGTTACATAAACGGGGTGGGGGTGGGGGTGGGGGTGGGGTAACATTTATCCCTTACAATTCAAACCTGGGGAGGTGGCTCAGATGGAGGCCTGCTTGCTGCGCGCCCCTCCCCCCATATAACTCCAGCTTCAGGGGATCTGAGGCCCTCTTCTAGCCTCCTTGGGTATTGCTCAGGGCACATTAACATCCTGCTGAAAAAACACACATACATACACATTAAAAAGATCAAAATCTGGGCCTGGAGAGATGGCTCAGAGGTTAAGAGCACTGACTGCTCTTCCAGAGGTCCTGAGTTCAATTCCCAGCAACCACATGGTGGCTCACAGCCATCTGTAATGAGATCTGGTGCCATCTTCTGGCTTATAGACATACATGCAGGCAGAACACTGCATACATAATAAGTAAATAAATCTTTAAAAAAAAAATTTAAAAAAAAAGATCAAAATCTGGTTCTATAAAAATATATATATATATGTTTTAAAAATTGAAACAAACATTATTTCTATTTATAAATTAAATATTTATTTTTTGACCACCTATTTAGGTTAAGATCATCTTGGCACATCCTAGGAAGAAATGTAAGTAAATCAGATGCATTCTCTGTCTTCAAAGACCCAGAAGGTCCACATAGTCTATACTTTAATGGAGTCAAATCACAAGAAGAGAAATAGTGGGTATATTAGTTAGCTTGGGCTGCCATAACAAGATGTCCAAGACTGGGTGACTTTGAGAGCAGACTTATTCCCCAACAGTCCTGGAGGCTAGAGGTCTGAGATCAGGGAGTCAGCATGCTTGAGATCTGGTGACAGCTCTCTTCCTGGCCACCTTCTTGCTGAGTCCTTACATGGTCTTTTCTCTGAGCACCAGCGTGAAGACAGAGTAAGACAGTCTCTTCCTGTCACAAAGCTTCCAGGATGCTGCTCCTATGACCTCATTTGACCTCAATTCCTTCCTAAAAGCTCCATCTTCAGATACAGCCACACTGGGGATTAGGGGTGGGGGGTGGGGTCTGATGGCAAGATGTGGGGGACACAATTCATCCTACAGCCACAGGGATATGTGGCACTTTTGGGGGGCCTCCTGTGAACCTGGAAGGTGGGTGCTGTCATCTCCCCAGTCAGCAGAGGAAGAAGCCAAGGCTCAGAGGAGTTTGGTTGTTTTCTGGGGTCACTCATGCAGTCAGGACTTGGACCCAGGGCCTTGGAAACAGAGGTGCGGTAGAGGAGTTGCCTAGAGACCTAGGAAGGAAGTAGCCTGGGGCCAGGCTGTGTTTTGTTCAGGGTGAAGCAGCCCTGTGGCTGCAGAGATGGCCCTGTGGCTGCAGAGGTGGCCCTGTGGATGTAGAGATGGCCCTGTGGCTGCAGAGATGGCCCTGTGGCTGCAGAGGTGGCCCTGTGGCTGCAGAGATGGCCCTGTGGCTGCAGAGATGGCCCTGTGGCTCTAGAGATGGCCCTGTGGCTCTAGAGATGGCCCTGTGGCTCTAGAGATGGCCCTGTGGCTGCAGAGATGGCCCTGTGGCTGCAGAGATGGCCCTGTGGCTGCAGAGATGGCCCTGTGGCTGCAGAGATGGCCCTGTGGCTGCAGAGATGGCCCTGTGGCTCTAGAGATGGCCCTGTGGCTGCAGAGGTGGCCCTGTAGCTGCAGAGGTGGCCCTGTAGCTGCAGAGGTGGCCCTGTAGCTGCAGAGATGGCCCTGTGGCTGCAGAGATGGCCCTGTGGCTGTAGAGATGGCCCTGTGGCTGCAGAGATGGCCCGGTGTTGAAGGGACTAAGAAGTTGACATGTGTCGGTTAGGTGGCCCTGTGTTGAAGGAACTAAGAAGTTGACGTGTCAGTTAGGTGGTTTCCTATTATGTGCAGAGCCACCAATTTGTAGCTCTGTCCCTTGGGCAGTAGGGAAGTTTGATGGTTTTTAGTAGGAGAGTAATGTAGATGTAAGAGTTATATTTTAGAAAGCTAATTCTAGATCCCAGGGTGGCTCTGTGGTTCAGCAGATATAGGCTGCCAAGCCTTACAATGCAGATTCGATTCCAGTACCCAAATAATGGAACGAAAGAACTCTCCCCACCCCCATCTGCCCAATAAAATTCATCCATTTTTTAAAGTTTTGTTTTGTTTTGTTTTAAACTAATTTGTGTGGTAGTGCACATGTAAGCATGGAAGGGAGAAAATGCTGGGAAGCAATCGCCAGAGCCTGGACAGGGCCAGAGCCTGCACAGGGCCAGAGCCCACACAGGGCCAGAGCCCTCACAGGGGCCAGAGCCCGCACAGGGGCCAGAGCCCGCACAGGGCCAGAGCCATGGCACTTCCTTTTGGTGTCTGTTTGATTGGGGATTGTCAGGGGCAGGAGGAAGGAGGATTTGAGGATCTGGGTCACCATCTAGATGGTCTGTCCTTCAGAGAGAAAGAGAAGAAAGAAAAGGAAGCAGAGTGAACATGAAGGGTTTAGCAATGGGAATTTCCTTTCCCATTTGTCGTTAAAGAACTTGAGTGTGCCCGAGCATATTAGAGACCCTCTTCCCCCAGGATGGGGCCACAGGCAGTTGCTGCCTTTCAAAGGCACTTGCAGCAGGAAGCCAGTAAGCCTTTTATTGTGACTTTTGGGGTAGGGCCAAGGCCTTTCTTTGGTGAGTTTGTGGGTAGATTTTCCAGTTGGCTTTGGTCTGAAGCCACACCCATCGCCGTCCCCAGATTCTTGTATCAGGGTCCCTAAAGTGGTTTGCGAGTCTTTCAGTTTTCTTCCTCCTGCCCTAACCCCAAGGCTGCTTGGAAAGCTATCTGCCCTTTTCAAAGTTCCCCAAAGCCTGTAGTTATTTTTCCATGCCAACATTTTATCCCTAATTTGCATCTGTTTAGACAGTAAACAGTGAAGAATACAGTCCTAGGTACAAGGACAATGGGCACAAATGCTTTGGGGAATAATCCCTAGAGTAAGCATGGGGCTTAACCAGTCAGCAGGAGAGCCAGCTAGACGGAGCCTGGGCTGGGTGAAGGGCGTCTATTTCTCTCCCTCTAATACGGGTTAATCCAGAGACTTAAGAGAGTCACGATTGGCCCACTGGATTTGTGTGTGTGTGTGTGTGTGTGTGTGTGTGTGTGTGTGTGTGTGTGTGTACACATACAAGGACAGTTGAACACGTGCATTTGAAATGGTACGACTGTACTTTTCAGGGCTGCCTTCTAAATTACTCGCT
Source organism: Peromyscus eremicus (assembly GCF_949786415.1). Lineage (NCBI taxonomy): Eukaryota > Metazoa > Chordata > Mammalia > Rodentia > Cricetidae > Peromyscus > Peromyscus eremicus. Next base: position 3,307,055 of record NC_081435.1, read on the forward strand.
GTCCATGACAGTTACACAAAGAAGAAATAGAGTTTGCAGCAAGTGGTATGTAAGGGTTAACTGAAGATGAGTCTGGCAGTGAAATTTCTCCTTCAGTGAAGCACTGAAGTAAAATTGGTTGAATCCAAGAAAGGAAGGAGGTCTGAAGATTGTGAAGTTACTGGAGAGAGACGGGCGCGAGTCTCTGCTTCTGAAGTCCCGTTCACAGATGCCATTTCTTCATGTTTGCTTTGTTTTGGTTTTCGAGACAGGGTCTCTCTGTAGTTTTGGTGCCTGTCCTGGATCTCACTCTGTAGCCCAGGCCGGCCTTGAACTCACAGAGAAACTCACAGAGATCCACCTGCCTCTGCCTCCCAAGTGCTGGGATTAAAGGCGTGTGCCTCCACCGCCCGGCCATATGTCCTTTCTTAAGGCATCAGTTAAAATGGCCAGGACTCCAGGGCGAGCCCACCAGCTTCAGGCTCTGCCCAAAGCACAGCTCACTGGAGCTGTGAAAAAAGCCCCGCACAAGGTCCACTGTCACAGAACCCGTTACTTCCCCTCAGCGATGGAATAATGTTGAACAGCTAGCCCAGGGTGGGGGCGGTGACTTTTGAGAGTGTTTGGCGACACCTTACAGTGGACCTGCTTCTGACCCAGCAGGCTGGCTGTGGAGAATACACCCAGGCAGTGGCTGGAGGGCAGGTTAACAGTTCAGGGGAAGACTCTGCCCGTCTACAAGATTGAAAACTGAAAGACCACAGGTTGTCTAGTCTGTGGGGTAAGAAGAGCATTGGCCCTTCTCTTTAAGTCAGGAATAGCAGGCCATGGTGGGATGTGTCAGGTCCTCTTCCTTCAGGTTCCCTGATTTGCCTTTGCTACTGAAATGATACAAAGAAAACTTGAACCTCGTAATATCTTTTGCCTGTACGTGTGTGAATGCGTGTGTGTGCATGTGAGTGTGGAGTGCCTGAATGTGTGAGTGTGCACATGAGTGAGTGTGGAGGCCCGAGGTCAATGTCAGGAGTCCACTTTGATTTTTCAGACAAGGCCTCTCTCGGGTCTGGGCGTTTCCTGATGAGGAGAAGCTGGCTGACCAGCAGGTTCTTCCTCTCTGCCCCCAGGGTGCTGGCATCACTAGTGTGCCACCCTGGCTGGCTTTAACGGGGGTGCTGGCAATCCTTTCAAAACTCTTAGAGAGTTCAGAGGTCAGGTGCCCTGACACCCTGTGCAATGTGTGACCCTTCCCTGTGCCCAGGGCCACCATGTCCTATTCCCCCGTGTCTAACCATAGACACTATATGACTCTCTGTTTTAAAAATACATAGGATTATCTATTGTGGTTGCATTGTATTTATGAAATCTCACCGTGTTGAGGATTATAAACCAAGTGTAATTGCTTTTGTTTTGGTTTTGTTTGCTTGTTTGTTTGAGACATGGGCTCCATGGTACCTCTGACTGGCCTAGAACTTGCTATGTACAGCAAGCTGGCCTTGAACTCGTGGAGATGTGCCTGCCTTTGCCTCCTGAGTGCTGTGCTGGGATTAAAGGTGTGTGCCATCATGCTTGTCTGAATTGTAATCATTTTAACTGTTGGACAAAGTGTTTTATCATGTGTATGGAGAACTTACTACTTTACAGTAACTGTTTAGGTAGTTTCCATTTCCTGAGACTTCTCTTAGTGCTTCAGCGAACACTCTTGTCTGTGTGTATAAAACAGGTATGTCTAGACATGGGATTGTTTGGGTTGAGGGATCAATGTTCTACAGTGGCAGATTTCAGGAGTTTTACAGAGGATTATTATTTGCTCGTTAATTACCTCTACTCATATATGCGATATAACTTTAACTTTGGGATGTAAAAAGACGAAACAAGCAGAAATAAATGTATTTTATACATTTCTATTGCATAAGTAAGAAATAGGCCCAATGGTATTGTCGTGGTTTGGATGAAAATGGCCCCCATAGGCTCGTGGAGAGTGACACTGTCAGGAGGTGTGGCCTTGTCGGAGGAAGTGTGTCACTAGGGGTGGGCTTTGAGGTTTCAAATGCTCAAGCCAGGCCCGGTTCCTGCTGCCTGCCAACTACCTGTCCAGCACTGGGTTGTTTAATTCTACAGGTTTGCTGAGTTGACCCACAGAACCTGCTTGGACAAGGGGAGGAGGGCAACTAGTGTGGGGCAGATTGTTGTGGAGACTTTAGAGGTCTGGCCAAGGTGACATTTGGCACACTGCTTTTGTGAGAGTTTGGTGTGGACTCAAATCTCACAGGAGATCCTCCAGCAGCCCTGCTATATTTGGTAGGGCCAAGATGGAGGCTGGTGTCCCTGGGCCAAGGGGGAGAGCAGCACACAGACAAGGACACGGAGTAGAAAGGCCCATGAGACCTGAAAAACTACAGGGTAGGCCCCACTACATACCAGGTTTTATTTTAGGGAGGAAAATATTAGGAATGCCTTTATAATTTCCTTTGCTGAAAGGATTGCACTAGGGTATAGAATATTTCAGCTAGGTGTGGTGGTCCACCCCAGTAATTGCATCACGTGGAGGCCGGAGCAAGAAAATTATAAGTTTGAGGCCAACGTGGGCTACACAGAGGTGTGTGTGTGTGTGTGTGTGTGTGTGTGTGTGTGTGTGTGTGTGTTATATGTGTGTTTGTTATGGAATTCCAAATGTATCTGTGTTTGGAATCTTAGTGACCACAGTTCTGTATACCAGCATTTTGAACAGTTACCTGTAGGATATTGCTGGTTAAGTGTGGCTTGAAGGCATTAGCATCATTTAGGGACTCGACACACTGTGGAGACCCTCAGGTCCCCACCTTGGTGAGAATCTATGAGGGATTATTGTGTCTCAGGAAATGCAAGCAGCTCTGCCTTTTTGTGGCTTAGAAGAAAAATCTAAACAGAATGAATTGTCACCCTGGCTCAGAAGCACACACAGCACAGCTTTGGAAGAAACAGTGTCTTACTGCTGTCATAGCGACTCTGCAACTTAGATTATTGTGTTTCTGGTTGATTTGACAGAACTCTGACAGAAACATCCTGTAGGAGGAGGGTTCTGCCTGGGTCAGAGTTCTGTCTTAGTCACTGTTCTTTTGCTGTGAAGAGACACCGTGACCACAACAACTCTTATAAGAGAGAGCATTTAATTGGGGCTGGCTTACAGTTTCAGAGTTTAGTTCATTTTTATGGCAGGAAGCATGACAGCATGCAGGCAGACAGTGCTGGAGAGGAGCTGATAACTCCACATCCGGATCCACAGGCAGCAGGAAGAGAGAGCCCCGGGCCTGGCTTGGGCTTTGGAGACCTCAACCCACCCCACAGGGACAAACTTCCTCCAACAAGGCCATACCTCCTAACCTTTTTCCATGAGTGCCACTTCCTGATGTCTAAGCATTCAAATATATGAACCTGTGGGGCCGTTCTTACTCAAACCACCACCCAGTTTGAGAGGGTACAGCCCTTTACGGCGGGGAGGACATGGTGGAGTTCATGTGGTGGGAGCACATGTATGGGACTCCCCACACCTCCATGAATCAAGAAGCAATGCTTAGGCTGAGAGAGAGTAGCTGGACTGAAGCCTAAATCACTCACCTCTCATCCACACACTTCTGGCTGAGCCAGACTTCATAACAGTTCTACAACCTCCTCAAACAGCACCACCTAGTGGGGTCCTTGTGTACCAACACATAAGCCTGGTGGGACCTCTGGCATCCAAACCCCCAGAGAGCTTCCAGAAGGGAATCTGCGAGCTTCTGACCCCGTGACCTTGCACTTGGCCTCCGTGCTCTTTCATTACCCGTGGGAAATAGCTGTCAACACACTCTTCAGGGGCGCTGGCCCAGCGGCTTCTCACTTGTCGCTCGCTCCTCTTGGTAGCAGGGGTGGTGAACAGCCCTTGCGATTGTGTGTACCACAGTGATGATATTCTGAGCTGTGGAAACTGTCCTGCTGGCTGACTCATGGACTGAAAATGGAACAGTTTGTCCCCCAGGCTCCTTACCATTAGGATTATGTCATCACTGGGAGAGGATACAGTGGGCTGTTTGCTTTGTCAAACCTGAGGACAATTTTAATATTTAATGCAGACTTCATGTGTGTGTGCCGGTGCAGGTTTCTGCCATAAACACAATTGTACTGCCTTTATTATACTGCAAGGTTAATTATATATATGTTCCATTGTATGTATATTTAAAAGCTTTTTATGTGTATGGGTGTTTCACCTGCATGTATGTCTGTGTACAGGTGTGTGCCTGATGATCCCCTGAAACACGGAGTTACAGAGGTTGTGAACTACCATGTAGGTCCTGGGTCCTCTAAACTTCTGAGCCATCTCTCCAGCCCCTACTTTACCGTTTAATTAGAAAGCTAGATACACAGATAAGGTGACAGGTAATTTAAAAGTAACTCCATAAGAGCCCCTATTCTAGTGCCTCAAATAGTCCTTGGCACATCAAGGTTCTCAAACAGTATTTGTGATATTTTGCATAAGAAAATGGATAGCATAGGTTTCGCAACGTCTTTGCCTTTAAATATTTTGTGGGAAATCACCTGTAACGCCCACTAACCATAAGCAGCGTTTTTCCTGTTTTCTGTCCTGGCTGTGTCATACAGCTTATCGTTTTGTATGTACTGTTTTGTGTTCTGCATTTTTAAAGGCCACAATGACAAGTGACTAGTGTAATTACAAGTTTCAGACTGCCAGTCCTTTCCCGTTTGCTTGTATGTCCCTCAGGTAGCATTGCCCCATCCGACTCATCCTCGAGGCGCACAGGCTGAGAGGCAGCAGGTCTTGCTGGTGATAACACAATTCTGTGGTCAAATCAAACATTTTACACTCTGCCTTTTCCAACAGCCTAGAGTGAGTGTTCCCTTAGGACTGTTTTTGTAATAAATGGCTAAATAATAATTTAGGTGACTATTAAATTTGTGTAACAGTCCATATTTCTCATTACACCCTTATTCCTGGAACTCTACAAGGTATCATAGTTAATACCTTTGTTTAGAACCATTGTTCTTCATTTCATTTCTTTAGGATGTACGCTTAGGAATTTCAGAGAGAGGGAAGGAGAGAGGGAGGGAGAGGGAGCGCTTTTCCAATGTTTTGTATCCATTTTCATTCTCACGGTCACCGTCAATGGTCTGGGTAAAACAATGGGTTACCCACACTTCCGCAGGAAAGGAAGTCCATTTGAGTGTGTTTTCTTTTTGCTCCAAACAACTTGATTTTGGTTTCCCTTGCTTTTGTTGTTGTTGTTATTTGTTTTGTTTTTGAGACAGGGTCTCAGTATGTAGTCCTGGCTGGCCTGGAGCCCACTCTGTAGCCCAGGCTGGCCTCCGCTGTACAGAGATCCCCCTGCCTCTGCCTCCTGAGTGATGGGAATGAAGGTGTTCCTTACCATCCCTGGTACCTGATTTCTGCCTCATAGTCTGATTGTTGGACTGCAATATGGAGCTGTCCCCCAACACCAGCTTCTCTAGTACACTGGATTTTTGACATTGTGTTCATGTGATTAAAATCTTAGTTTAACAAATTTAACCTTAGAGATCTTGTAATTTTTAAGTGAAGTTTTATGGATGTACAACTTACTACTTGAATGTTTACTTAGAAAAATCATAGTATACACATTATTCTTAGACTGAAAGTATTTCTTTTTTTCTTTTCTCCTTCCCTTTCTTTCCCATTCTTTCTTCCTCTTCCTGCTCCTTCTCTCACTGTGTCTTTAAAAAACCTTTTTTTTTATAGCCGGGCAGTGGTGTCGCACACCTAATCCCAGCACTCAAGAGGCAGAGGCAGGCGGATCTCTGTGAGTTCGAGGCCAGCCTGGTCTACAAAGCAAGTTTCAGGAAAGGTGCAAAGCTGCACAAAGAAACCCTGTCTCGAAAAACCAAAAAACCAAAAACCAAAAAACAAAAAACAAAACGCTTTTTGACATTTTAAGTATTTGCGTGGGTGTTCATGTGCCACACATACAGCACCTGTGGAATCGCAGAGCAGCTTGTAGGAGTGAAGTGTTTTCTTCTGTCACTCAGGTGTTGGGATTGAGTTCAGGTCATGGAGCCTGGCAGCAAGTGCCTTTATCTCTTGAGCCATCTTGCCACCCTTGTGTATTTTTGTGGCAGGGAAGCAGATGGCTCCAGAGGGGAGCCAGTGTGCATTGTGGCCGCAGCAAACCCAGCTCTACATGCTTGTACTTTAATTTGATAATTTAATAAACAATCAGAGAAGGAAATAGCGCCTACTGCTCGGGTTTAGAGTCTTCGAATATTGTTATAAAACTTAATAATGTTATATTAAAAACAGGACCGGAGCCTGGCGGTGGTGGCGCATGCCTTTAATCCCAGCACTTGGGAGGCAGAGGCAGGCGGATCTCTGTGAGTTCGAGGCCAGCCTGGGCTACAGAGTGAGTTCCAGGAGAGGCGCAAAGCTACACAGAGAAACCCTGCCTCAAAAAACCAAAATAAATGAATAAGTAAAATAAAATAAAATAAAATAAAAACAGGACCGGAAGAGGGAGGTGTCGGAAGAACATGGAAGACGGCCCTCTGGCGTGTTCTTTAATCCGTGTTGGTGTTAGACTGCCTGTTCATTTTCCCCAGGTGCGGCTTTGGTAGGCAATGTTCCCGCTCATTCTTCTGTCTGGTCACGTCTCTCAGTCCATGACATCTGTTGCAGGCGTGACTTGGTGATCTGATCATGCCTCTGCTACAGCAGAAATTTTAAATATGCCACCTTAATAACTTGTGTGTCATTAATAAACCGTCGATTTTGGAAAACAAACACATGATGAGTTTTCCAGATGTATTGTGAAGTTGCAATGTTGAGTAAACTATACGACATTGTCATAGAGTCATGGGAGCAGCAGGAGGCTGCAGTGGAACTGCTGTGGCGTTCCTGTTTCTTCCTCGTTGGAGACCCCTTTCTGTTCATTGTAGGAACGATTACATTTCTCTGTAAACTGCTGCTTTCACCCCGCCAGTGCGGTTTTGCGTTTCTCTCTTTTTTAGGGTTTATTTTATTTTTATCGATATATGTATGTGCAAGTACACGTACTGCAGATGCCCATGTTGCTGCCTGATGTGGGTGCTGGGAACTGAACTCGTCCTCTATAAGAGCAGCAAGACGTCTTAGCCATTCTCCAGCCTCTCTCTTCCTTTTGCTGAAATGGGTTTTTTTTAAATGCAAGACTTGTTTTTAGTCTGGGGTTGACTATGTGTAGGCAAAAAGGAGATTTTTGTTCTTTATTGTGGGATATATTCCCTGTGAAAACACTATTTAACCTTCAATTTATGTTTTGTTGATGTTGGGGTTTTTGAGATGGTTTTTGTCTGAAGCCTTGGCTAACCTGAAGCTAATCCTCTCAGGAATAGCTTCTTAAGAATAGCATGGACTTTGTTATTTAAAATAACTCATTATTCATCACCTTCCCCAAGTTATTTCTCAGGCTGTCCCCGTCTCTGCCAGGCACTGCTTTAGTGAGAGTCTTTACTCAGTGTAAGATGTAGAAACAGTCAACAGGTGATGGATGGCCGAGCCCCCTCCAGCCCTGATACAGAGTTCCTCGGGTTTGCCGTCTTCCCTCATCCATTCATGCACTGGCCTGTTCAACAAGAGCAGCCTAGACCAACCAGAGCTTTTTGCATGCACATGTGTGTAGGACCATCCACCAGTGCATGGGCAGCTACCAGTGGCTGCACCCTGGAAGGAAGTTACTTCCTCTGTCCCAGCAGCCATCACTTGTTCTTCAGCTAGGGATGGACCTCCTGAGCTTCTCCCACATCCATCTTGGAACGTCGACTGGCTTGATCTAGTAGTAGCTGCTGTGAGTTCCTGAATGCACTAGCATGTCATTTCACGACACTTCTCCCCATTCTCCAGCTCTCACGTTTTATTTGCCATCTCTTCCCCAGTGCTCCCCGGGCCTTGGGGATAGGTTTGATGTAGATGCCCACTTGGGCTGGGCACTCAGTGTTCACTTATTCTTTGACCAGTTATGAGCTGACTGATGCCCACTGCAAATGGAACCTCCCCTGACCAAGGTTAAGAGCTGCCCTAGTCTGTGGGTATAAACACAAATATTTTGAAGGCAATTTGACAGCATGACTCTTTAGAAAATAACAGTAGTAAGTGTCCCCTAAAGTCCTACGACAATCCCATCCGTGGGACTTTGGCCAGGTGTTTGTTTCAGGCATGAGTTCCCTCCTCTGGAGCAGGTCTCACATCTAAGCAGAAGGTGGTTGGTTATTCCCCTAGCTGTCATGCCACTGTTGTGCCCATGGGTATCTCTTGAATGGCAGGTTCCACCAGTAGAAAAGTCTGTTGACAACTTTTCTCCCCCTGTGGCCCGATTTCTTAATCACCCTCCTAATCATCAGGCTTGGGAAGAATGAACATCATTTCATTTGTTTTATTATTTGGGACAGGTCTCATGATCCCAGTTTGGTCTCCAAATCTCTGTGTAGCCAAGGATGACCTTGAACTCCTCCGAGTGCTGGGACTGCAGGTATGAATAGTCATGCCCAGCTTATGTGGTACTAGAGAGCAAACCTCTGCATGCCAGACAATACCCTATCAGCAGCGATTCAGCTCTGCCCCAGAGCTGGCATTCTAATCTTTTAGCGAGTGGGGTGGTGAAGTGCTCAGGCTTCGGAGTTAGACTGTGTGTTCCTAACTCCCAGCCCTGTCAGGAGGATGGCACCACTGAGTGGAACGACCATCAAGGTGGTCTCACATTTTATTTTCTCATCTCGTCTGCAGCGCGGTTCAGCAGGGGCATTTCCTAGGGTGCTGTCCAGCCTGTGAGATCTCTGGAGATGCTAATGCAGAAAGGAAGTGTTGGGAGTATTTTAAACTGAGATCTTTCAGAATAAATTTGAATTTTTCCTTTGAATATTTTTCTACTAAGAACTGAGTTAAGAAAACCCCTTTGAGTGAACCTTCCACTGCGTATTTAGCTGCTGTTGGAGGTACCCACTTTTCTTTTGCTGTTGGCTTAGAGTTTTCCTTTTCATCCTTTTACTGTATGTTGTGTGTTAGGAGTATGGGGACATGCTATGACATGTTTGCGGGGGTTAGAGACAGCTCGTGGGAGTTGGCTCTCTTCTTCCACTATCTCAGTCCTGGGGATAGAACGCAGATTGTCAGGCTTGGCAGCAAGCTCCTCTACTTGCTGAGCCCTTTCGTTGGTCTAGAGGTCCAACACTTTGGATTGAAAATGGCTGTGAAGTCCTGTCTGATCTGACTGGAGAGAACGAGGCAGTCTCTCAGCCAGTGAGTGGTGTGAGCTGCCATGCGGTCTGACATGGCTGGCCCAACGCGGCTTCCCTTAGGAGCGCTGTGCCACCCGCACGTGGAGACCGAGGCCTTCGTGTTGTACACGGCAACAGCTTCCTGCACTGTAGTTAGAGAGCTTGAGATGCTGGACAAGACAGATAGGACGCACAGGCCAGGGACTACTGCTGGAGTTGGCAGGCTTGTGTGGCAAGTACCATCACCCAGTGAGCCAGCCAGCCAGCCCGTGAGCCGTTCCTGCAGGAGGCTATCCCACCAGCCATTCTTGCAGGAGACTACCCCACCAGCCATTCTTGCAGGAGGCTACCCCACCAGCCCGTGAGGCATTCTTGCAGGAGGCTACCCCACCAGCCCGTGAGGCATTCTTGCAGGAGGCTACCCCACCAGCCCGTGAGGCATTCTTGCAGGAGGCTACCCCACCAGCCCGTGAGGCATTCTTGCAGGAGGCTATCCCACCAGCCCGTGAGGCATTCTTGCAGGAGGCTACCCCACCAGCCCGTGAGGCATTCTTGCAGGAGGCTTTTGGTTTTGCTACTGTTAAGTTGGATATGCTCTTCATAGCCTCTGATGTGAAGACCTTAGAGACACAGGATTTGCCGCTAGTCCCTCTTAGTTCTCAGTGGCTGCCTTGGCACCATTGATTGTACCCCATGCACTATGACACAAAATAAAAATAAACTGTAGTTTAAAGATGAAAAGAAATTCAGTGGATAAATTCCCTCCACTATCTTTCTGAGAACAAAGCCTCATCAGTTGAGTTTGGAATGTCCCAGAGAAACTTCAAAGAGTTTTTTCCCTTCAAATGTTGGTCCGCACAGGGCCAGATGACAAAGTACTTCCTTGTATTCTCAACAGGGTAGAGTGAAAAATTCAGAACAATTTTATGACCGATGGCTCATTTTCAAAAACTGAACTATGGTTGTGAGATGAACCTGAGGAACCCATCTGAGGGTTCCAACGGCTGTCTTTTTATTTGTGTACATTTTAACTTTCTGTTCTGGAACATTTCCTGCATAGTGTACTGACTTCGGATAACTACGATGGACTGCCTGAGGTGCGCTGACTTCTACACAGGTTTACTTTGCTCACAGTGTTGGAAGGTTCAGGTACCTGGCATTGGCCTTAGTTTAGTTCTGGTGAGGGGCGCCTGTGCTCATCAGATCACGATAGATATCAAGAGAGGATCAGGTGATCACACAGCAAGACAGGAAGCAGGGAGGGACTGCGAGGCCAGGCTCAACATCCTGTCACAGATCTCTTTAGATTATTACCCAGGGCCGTGAGGTATACCTAAATCCCTTTCAGGGCACTCCCCAGTGTGTGAGCCTGAGCAGACAGCCGTGAGCATCTGCTGTACCCACGTGTGAGCCTGAGCAGACAGCCATGAGCGCCTGCTGTACCCGTGTGTGAGCCTGAACAGACAGCGGTGAGTGCCTGCTGTACCCGTGTGTGAGCCTGAGCAGACAGTGGTGAGCGCCTGCTGTACCCGTGTGTGAGCCTGAGCAGACAGCCGTGAGCGCCTGCTGTACCCGTGTGTGAGCCTGAGCAGACAGCCGTGAGCGCCTGCTGTACCCGTGTGTGAGCCTGAGCAGACAGCCGTGAGCACCTGCTGTACCCGTGTGTGAGCCTGAGCAGACAGCTGTGAGTACCTGCTTGTACCCGTGTGTGAGCCTGAGCAGACAGTGGTCAGTGCCTGCTGTACCCACGTGTGAGCCTGAGCAGACAGCGGTGAGCGCCTGCTGTACCCGTGTGTGAGCCTGAGCAGACAGCGGTGAGCGCCTGCTGTACCCGTGTGTGAGCCTGAGCAGACAGCCGTGAGTGCCTGCTGTACCCACGTGTGAGCCTGAGCAGACAGTGGTGAGCACCTGCTGTACCCACGTGTGAGCCTGAGCAGACAGCCGTGAGTGCCTGCTGTACCCGTGTGTGAGCCTGAGCAGACAGCGGTGAGCGCCTGCTGTACCCGTGTGTGAGCCTGATGGGACAGCCGTGAGCGCCTGCTGTACCCGTGTGTGAGCCTGAGCAGACAGCGGTGAGTGCCTGCTGTACCCATGTTGTGTGGTTGATGGTCGGGACCTCAGGAGAGAAAATGCCTTTGCTGGACTGGTGTCCACATGTTTTTCCATTTAAATGGTAAGATGGTATGTGAACTAACGGGGAACACTTGGTGCCATGAATAATTAATTCCTGTGGTTCTCAGGAAGCTAATTTTAGCCAAGATGATGAAGTAGAAGCAGCAGTGGATAGTTGGCTGAACTGCAAGCAGGGTGGGAAATGGCCCGTGTGGAAATGCATCTGCTCTGGAGAGCAGGGCTCACTCCTCACTGACCCCTCCACTGCCTGCCAAGGAAGACACCAGAGCGCAGTTAGTGAACCCAGGAGCTGGGAGCCTGTGCCACATCTAGACTCTAGGTGTGCTGTAGAGTGAGAACGAACAGCTTGTGTTTGGAGGGCCGTGTAGACACGACACAGACCTCCCAGCCAAGGTCAGGGGTGTGAGTGTGACACAGACCTCCCAGCTAAGGTCAGGGGTGTGAGTGTGACACAGACCTCCCAGCTAAGGTCAGGGGTGTGAGCATGACATGGACCCCCCAGCTAAGGCTGGGGGTGTGAGTGTGACACGGACCCCTCAGCTAAGGTCAGGGGTGTGAGTGTGACACAGACCTCCCAGCTACGGTCAGGGGTGTGAGTGTGACACAGACCTCCCAGCTACGGTCAGGGGTGTGAGTGTGACACAGACCTCCCAGCTAAGGTCAGGGGTGTGAGTGTGACACAGACCTCCCAGCTACGGTCAGGGGTGTGAGTGTGACACAGACCTCCCAGCTAAGGTCAGGGGTGTGAGTGTGACACAGATCTCCCAGCTAAGGTCAGGGGTGTGAGCGTGACACAGACCTCCCAGCTAAGGCTGGGAGTGTGAATGTGACACGGACCTCCCAGCTAAGGCTAAGTGCTGCTTTTGGTTCTTCACAAGTGAGCTGACCTTCCTGTTTGTCATGTTGCTGATTTATGCGTCCTTCTAAGTGGGGACAGGCAGCGGAAGGTAGCTAAGGCTGGGCAGAAGTACAGAGTGCCAGCGGGTTAGCACGCCACACAAATACCGTCTTAACGTCTCCCTCCATACGCACCCTCCACGTGAGCCCATGCTTGTATTTTGACCGTGGTTCACCTTCTGGCAGTCTGTCTCATGTAGGATATTCCTCAGGCAAAGGTGTGGATGTTCATACACATGGGGGCTCACTTTCTTTCCCTTACACACACACACACACACACACACACACACACACACACACACACACTTCATGTTGGGCACAATCTAATAAATTTTTAGTAGGGGAGTATACTGGCCATGTATTTACATAGTGAAAAATTAGCAACATTTTTGTTGTTGTTGTTTTGTTTCCATTTAAGAGCACAGGACTTTCTTTTCCTCATACAATTTACAGAGATCTGGGTTTTGCATTGGTTTCTAGTGTGATGGAGACTCTATGTTGTTGCATGGTTTTCACTTCTTTGATGTTGGCTGGTCTCCTCTTGGGCTCACTGCAGAACTGGCTAATGGCAGTGTCCCAGTGGGGAATGAGTGTGTCATGGGGGTGTTCTCAACCTTGGGTGATGAGTTTGAGAGTTCAGGCCAGGCGGTGACACCCTTTGATCTGCTCTACAAATCAAACTGACTTCATGTGTGTCCTGTTTTCTGTTTTGTTTTGTTTGTTTTTGAAGTAGGGTCTTGCCCTATACCTCAACTTCATGATCCTCCTGCCCCAGCCTCCCAAGTGCTGGTATTGCAGGCCTGCACTACCATGCCAAGCCCTTATATGTATAAAGTTTGGATTCAGCTTTGCACTTTAAAAACGGATCACCACCTTCCTTTGGCTGTGGTCTAGCAATGTTAGTGTAGCTTTCTATTTATGTCTTTATATTGACTGTCAGCTCCTTGGTGGCCACAATTTAAAGGTTTACTAAGGCACCTGTTATAATCGAGCACTGAGACCTCCCTGACTTTGAAGCGTCAGAGGTGGAGTCAGGAAGCATCTCGCCTCTTCAAATTCTTGGCACAATTTAATCTGCTTGCTTACCTTCCCTCTGTCCAGTGAATGGAGTTATGGAATGATATATCCTGTTTTACCAAATGCTTTTAAAGTAAGACTTCCAATAAAATGTTTTGTTTGTTTCTTTGACAGAAATCATAGTCCGTTAATGAGTTTTGGGGCCAGCTTTGTCAGCTTTTTGGTAAGTTGATATCCAAAGAGACATTGCTATAAACAGTATAAACTGACACTGTTTGCCTGCCGGCTCTGTAGACACTATTGTAGAAAAGCTAGAGTTTTTTCCCCATTATCCAATGTCTGTGAGATAAATGTTCTCCCCAGTTTTAAAAATAAAATGCTTATATATAATTTTTGAGAGTTATATTTTTCCCAAACTGACTTTTTTAGAATAAAAATCTAACTGAAAGTCCTTCAAAGATTAAGATGGTGTGTGATGGAGAGTTTAATTTTAAAAAAGAGTATAAAAGACAACCATAAGGACATTCACCATAGTTTCTTTAGTGACTAGGGTGTACTGTAATAGTGTGAACCCTTTCACTTGAGAATAATTGAGATGCTTTTCCTAGTGTGGCATCTCATGGTGACAAAGCCTATGTTTACTGACTCACTCGTCCTTTCTGTTTCCCGGAAGAATGCCATGATGACATTCGAGGAAGAGAAGATGCAGGTGGCGTGTGATGACTTAAAAACTACGGAAAAGCTGTGTGAAAGTGAGGAGGCCGGAGTCATCGAAACGATTAAGAATAAAATTAAGAAGAACGTAAGTGCCTCGGCTCTAGCTTGTGGGTGTTACCTTTCCCTAAGCAGGGGTGCTGAGCTGTCTGAGAAGGGAGAAAGTTAGATAAAGGCAGAGGCAGGCAGGCAGTGTGTGATGTGGCTGCCGGCTTTAGGTTCTTCGCTTGATCCCCTCAGTGATGGACTGCAACATGGAATTGAAGATCAAATAAACCCCTTTCCTAAGCTGCTTTTAGTTAGGTTAATTTATCACAGCAGAAGTGGGAGCAGTGTAGCTTGAGGTGAGGGTTTCCTGTGTGTGATTAAACACCAGGGATGGTAGCTGATAGAATAACCACGTGTTGGCATGTTTCTGGAATCCAGCTGTTGACCTAAGCTTCCTGGGAGTTGCTGCCTTTGGTTATAAGCGAAGTCTCAGTAAAGTCACCATCCGGGCTGGGGAGACAGCTCGCTCAGTTGTGAAGTGCTTGCTGTGGACACACGAGGACTTGAGCTCAGTCCCCAGAGCCCACAAAACAGGCCAGGCATGATGGCATGTGCTTACAACCCCAGCATCGGGGAGGCACAGATGGGTCAGCCTAGCCTAACCAGTCTAAAAGCAAAGTGTGGTGTGGTGAGATGCCTCACTGGGTAAAGGCTCTTGCTGCCAAATCTGACAGCCTGAGTTCAATCAGCAGGGCCCATGTGGTAGAAGGAGAGAACTGACTACCACTGGCTCTACATGTATACAGTGGTATACACATGTGCATGTGCACACACATACACACATAGACACATAGACATAGACACATACACACAGAGGCACACACACATAGACACATATGCACACACACGGACACAGTGGATGACTACAGTGTTGCACTTCACATTTTACCTGGTAATAATGTTTTCTCTAACTAAGTTCATTCCCATGCCGGCTGAGGTCATCCCTGTGCTGTGTCACCGACGTTGTGATGGCTCCACAGCCTAAATGCAGCGCTGCGTGCTGCAGGAGCTCCTCAGCCCTCTGGTGACCCTGCATGGTAGATGCTGTTGCCTGAAGGACAGAGGGCACAGATGGACATTTTCTGTACCAGCGACTGCTGGGGCTGGACGTGGAGCAACAGTGACCGTGATGGATTGTGTTAAAGTTTAATAAGACATGGAAAATGGTTTTTCACATGCACTGTTGACGTACATGTAGAAACATGTATTTCTTACACCACTTTGAAACTATGTATAGTTACTTCAGTCTGTTCTGTGTCACAGTGGTTTTTCTCATTCCGTTTAGAAACATCCTTATGACAAAGAGTAGCATTAAAAATGTAATTTGACTTTCTGCTTTTTTTGCTTCCATCTCTTAAATTTTGGATATGTTTTCTGATTAAGTTAGAGGTAATTTTTGATTTCAGGATTTATTCTGATTATGCTATGTAACCAGTTTCTCACCCTTGCATTTCAGTTACCCACTGAGAAGGATGCACCCTAATATTAGTGTTCCCTAAAGGCAGGCTGTAAAATGGCCTTTCAGGATGTCTGCTGTGTGGGGTGTATTGTGTACTAATATCTTTCATGTGCATTAAAAATTTACATTGTCTGAAAAAGGATGGATCCCTTACTAGTTTTTATTGTCATTTTTCATGTTTCTCATAAATTCTATCACTTACAGTATGGTGCTGCATTACAGTGTTCTCTAGGACAGCAAATTGTTGACAGCTGGAGTGAAGTGGCATATGAGACCCAGGCCTCCAGGATAGCCTGGTCTTGCTTTAGAGTGGCCTCCAGGTCTGCAGTTCCCCTGAGAATCATCTTGTACCGTGGAGCTGTAGATGTGGACATTTGGAGGCTGTGTTTTTCTTGGGTGTGATTTATGATGTTTGCTTTCTCTTCACAACACAGGTGGATGCCCGCAAATCTGCCCCCTCAATGGTTGATCGACTTCAGAGGCAAATCATTATTGCTGACTGCCAGGTCTACCTGGCTGTGCTGTCATTTGTGAAGCAAGAGCTGTCAGGTAAGTGGAGCATTTTTAATGCTCTCAGTGTTCTGTGGACACATTTTTAATGCTGTCACTGTAGGTAAATTTGTTGCAACTCTGTGGATTTGGTATCCTGACTACTTGGGGAGTCAGGCAACACCTTGAGCTGCTTAGGACAGCTGGCTGGAGCTGCAAAGAGACAGCTCAGCCCTGGAGGGCGAGGTAGCCTGGACACCTGGAGCTGCTTAGGACAGCTCTGATGGCTGGAGCTGCTTAGGATAGCTCAGCCTGGGAAGGGAAGTCTTTCTGACTGCTCAGGAGAGTCAGGCCTGGAACTGCTTCAGCAGGGAAGGGTATCCTGACTGATTGGGAAAGTCAGGCTATACCTAGTGTGGTGGGGGATGGTCTCCCCGCAGGATATAGCAATCCTGCTCCTCTGCTGGAGAGCTGCTGCAGCTGAGCTTTGCTCAACCCCCACTTAAGGGGGCTTCCTTGCAGAGCTCTGCTTCTCCAGCCTAAAATGGTGCTTCTTATGCTTCACTCTGCAAAAGGGGAAACCCCTGCAAAAATGTAGCAATCTCCTCCGGCTCAGGAGAAAAGTGTTACTTTTTCAGCTCTCTCTAGCTGTGTCCACTATGGGACATCCCAGCAAGGTTCTTGTGTTCAGCTCCTCCATGCTCTGTCCACTATGGGACATCCCAGCAAGGTTCTTGTGTTCAGCTCCCCCTTGCTTTGCCCACTATGGGACATCTCAGAAAGGATCTTCTATTCAGCTGCTCCTTGCTTTGTCTACTATGGGATGTCTCAGCAAGGATCTTCTCTATGCCAGTGAATGAAGATCTTCACACCCAAAACTCCTTTGAGAAAGAGATTTATTTGGGAAGGAGGAGTCCAGGAGAGTAGCTGCCTCTACCAGAATGGAGAGAGCAGCACACAACTGACCAGGCAGCACAGTTTATATAGGATCTCTTGGGGGCAGAGTCAACCAGTGATTGGTTAGTTTTTTTTTCTGTCCCAGTTTTGTGGGGTAGGGATATAGATGACCCTGATTTCAGAGCCAAACTGTGTTTCTTTCACTGGCCTTTCTTGGCTTTTTGACACTGCCGCTAAGGCCAGGGTACATTTCTTTCACTGACTCTGATTCTAGGGACCAAGAGTATTTCTTTGGTACCAATTTCAGAATCAGAGTATGTTTCCTTGGTTCTGGGTTTGGGGATAAAGTGTTCATTTCTCTGGCTGAGGTTCCAGACCCAGGCTGTGTTTCTTTCCTTGGTGCTGGGCTCCAGGGTCAGGGTGCTACTGTTCTGCTCTGAGATTGGTTAGCTTCACAAGTCAGTTGGCCAGGGCCAGAGATGGCTCTGATCTGAGCCAAACTGTGTTTTTCTCACTGGCCTTATCTGAGCCATCTTTCCCTAGTTCTGGGCTCCAGGGTCAGGGTGGGTTTCTTTAGCCAGCCCCCTTTCCCTACAGTCACTATTCCATGGACACATTTTTAATGCTGTTCACTATTCTATGGACATAATCAGTAATATTTTTTTTTAAATATATACATGGCAGGGCTTGGGGGGCAGTGGCTACTGATTTGTTACTTAGGAAATTGAAACTGTGGGAGCTTAATGTATGCTCAGCAGCGTCGTTTGGTCCTGAAGTCTGCACCACAGTCTTCAGTCTTAAGGTAATTTAATTTTGTCTTTCTTAGAGAAATTGCTAGTGTCTTTTATGTGGGGGCATACGATAGTACCTTGGCCATCAAGTTGCACGTGTTTTTCTTTAAAGTGAAATCAAACTGGTTTAGATTTAGCTTCTCGGGAAATGGTTGTGAGCCCCTGCAGTGTCAAGTATATCAGGAACAATTCCTGTCACAGCGGCTTCTGCAGGGTGTAAACTCTGTTGTCACTGTCTGCCCAGCATTCCAGGCTTTCGCTGCTTCCCTTTCTTGAGTCGGGTGGTTCAGATGAGTCCAGCACGGCATGCCGTGGGTCTGATTTCCCGGTCTGCGTGTGTCCTGAGTCGGGTGGTTCAGATGAGTCTGGCACGGCATGCCGTGGGTCTGATTTCCTGGTGTGCTTGTGTCTCTTGGATGCTGACAGCAGAAACCTGCCCCTTTGACCAGACAGGATTTACATACGGGGGAAATAAGAGAAGAAAACACTAAGTGAAAATCAGTTCAAATTCATTCTCAGAAACATGTTTTCTCTCAAAATTTACATGAAGATGATTTTTCCCTGTGAAATATAATTTATACTTTTCTTTCTAGACTACTGGAAATCATTTCCTCCCCTTTTCTTCTGCGTCCGTTTCTGTCTCCTACTTGATGCTGTTTTCTGTTCAGCTTCAGTTGAAAGAAAATTTAACTTTTTATTTATCTACTCTTGACTTCTAACATTTAAACTTCCAAACATCTGTCTTTCTTTGAAAATATGTCCTCAGAGAACATCTGCTTTACCATTTGTTCTGGTTCTTTTTTGTTGTTTTTTCTTCCCTGTGACTTTTTCTCGTTACTCTCTCAACACCTGACTAACAAGGCAACTCTAACATGCTGAGAGCTCATAGTGGGTGTGAGGCAATCAAGGTGAAGTATCCCCCCCCCTCCCCATCCCATCCCCCCCCCCCCCCCCTGCTGATCAGAACTGTGCAGTGACTGAGGAGCAGCACACCTTACCTGGAACACTGTAGTCATGACAAGTTCTTGATCGCTCGTCATTTTGCATTCTTTTTCTGATGCCCAAGAATTCTGGTGAGGATCTCATTTTAGCAGTTAAGAAAACGATCTTGCCAGGAGTGGTGGTTCCTGCCTTTAATTCTAGCACTTGGGAGGCAGAGGCAGGGAGATCTCTGTGAGTTTGAGGCCAACCTGGACTAGTTCCAGGTTGTGTAGCCAGGGCTACACAAAGAGACACTGTCTCAAAAATTAAAAAGTATAAAGAAAATGTCTAAGAGAGAGGGTAACTAGGTGTGTTGGTACACAAATCCCAGCTACTTGGGGATTGACCAAGCCTGGAGGATCCCTTGAGCCCAGGAGTTCAGGACCAGCCTGGGCAGCAAAAGAGCACACCCCTCTCTGCCTCCCCCTTCCTCTCCCCAATTTTATTTTATTTCTGTATCTTGAGTACATGTTGAATACCCTTGGAAGCCAGCAGAAGGCATCAGAGCTGGCGTTAGAGGTGGTTTTGAGCTGCCTGACATGGGTGCTGGGTACGGAGCTCCGGTCTTTTGGAAGAGCAGTGCTCATTCTTAGCTGCGGGGCTATCTCTCCAGCCCCGAGAAGCTGCCTCGCTGCCTCGTAGGGAACAGAAGTTAGTCATAAAGAGAAGGATCAACAGATGCCACGGAGGGTTTGTGTGAAAGCTACCGAAGGTTGCAGAATGGAGTCGTCTGCCCCTCGTTGGCCCACTCAGCAGTTACGGAGCTCTTGAGAGTGCCATCACTGAGTGAGGTGAGCAAGCAAGGTGTGGGTTCCTCCTACGGTGTAGACTCCGCAGACATATCCTTTGTTTCCGATGATCCCAGTTAGAAAATGGCCAGGCATTGTTAGAGAAATGTTGAAAAGATTCTGTTAAAAGACAAATAAAAGTCAGGTTATCACCACTGATGTTTCCACCTGGAAGAAAGATAATCCTTAAAGAATATTTTTTAATGAAATTGAATCTACAGTATTTTGTCTCACCTCTTCTTCGGAGATGGCAGTTTTGGCAGTATTCCTAAGCCTGGGTTTCAGAATGTAATTACAAATCACAGCATGTGTTTATTGTGTAGATGGGCCACAGTGTACTTAGGAGTTCTCGTGGGCATTTGTGTGTTCTTCATTGTGCATGCCTTTTTCTTTTCTTTTCTTTTCTTTTCTTTTCTTTCTTTATTTGTTTGTTTGTTTGTTTGTTTGTTTATTAGTGGAGTGGAACTTACTTAACTCACTAACCGTGTGGTGATGCTGGACTTGTGCCCAGGCCTCCCTGTGTAAGCGGGTCCTTTACTGAAATGCCATCTCACAGGACGCCTTTCTGGGCTTTGCTTCTCCTTCTCCTCCTCGTCTGATGCTGACAAGGATGATGTTTAATCCTGCCTGTCACAGACATCTGACAGCATTCCTGGCTTTTCTGATTTATTAAATGGCATACTGAATCTGAAGGGGAAGTCTCACAGGCCGCCAGACTCGGGTCATGGCTGCTTGTTTGGTGAAGAGCTCAGTGTTTGCGCCAAACAGTGAACAAACGCAGCCAGCAATGAGCTTCCCACGAATCATTCTTTTACTTGGTTGTTGGGATTGGTCCTTGCTTGTGGTCTGTTCTGCTTTTCTGGGTCTCACTCTATAGACCAGGTTGGCCTCTAATTCATTCTCTTCCTGCTCTGGATTATAGGCATGTCCATCATGCGTGACATCTTAGAACGTTCTCTATGGATCCACTTATAGAAAAAAATAAACCTTTACCTTCAGAGCTTTTCCCTCTGAGCAGTGGGCACGCTGACCAGAGCCGTGTGTGGGGTAAGTCTGGCTTTTTAAGGAGCACATCACCCCATCATCTCCCTCCACGTTCCAATACGACCTTATTCCTTTGTAACTACAGTCCCCTCCTTCTTTTCCCCTCTTTCTGCAGTGAGCATATAACTTGGTAATAAGAGCTTGTGTTGGAAACCTGCCTTGTGGCACTTGCCATGGGTTTATTTCCTTGTTCTGTTGTGTTTGAAGACAGCCTTGTCTACTGGTTGCCGTATTCTTGCCATAGTGAATGCTCCGATGGTTTTTCTGACCTTTTCCTTCCTTTCCTGGGAGACAACCACGTTTTCCTACTTTGTCACCTAGCCCTGCCGTGACTCTCTCCGCTCCCTCACGGCTGGCAGATTGTGCCACCACCTCCTTGTAGCAATGCCGGTGTCCCCGACTCTCCCTGACATGCTCCCTGCTGCTGCTGGAGCTGTCCTTCTAGGATGTGTTACACCTGTGCTTTGGACACTTACCCCGCCTGCGTCCGCGGTAGAGCCAAGTCCCTTTTGTGGTTGGCAGGTCAGAGCCCGCCCCCTCTGGCATCCTGTGTGCTCATTCCTCAGGGTTCTTTGAAACAGCTGTGGCAGCTTGTGTCTCAGTTCACACACACACACACACACACACACACACACACACACACACACACCCACTAGAAACACACTTTGCCTCCCTCTCTCACCTGGTCAGCTGTGGCCCAACCCTTCCTCTTTCTCATAGGCCTTGTCAGTCCTGAGAGGGGAACCTTGTGTGTGGCCAAGTGAGCAGCTGTCACGGGGATCTGGGATGTCCTTTCTAGACCTGCTTCAGTGTCGGTCTGTCAGCTCTCAGGGTAGGAACTGGCTGGTCTGTGTGCTGTTTCCCTCCTTACCCATGGGTTTCAGCACTTCCTCGGAGTCCGGCCCTGTGAGATGACAGGCACTGAATGCCAGAGATGAAGGAGGGTGAATCTTGACCTGAGGACTCGTGGTTCCACAGGGGGAAAAGATGAGAAGTTCTAACTCAGGAAGCTCCTGTGACCAGCAGGCATGGCGTTACAGAGGTTGCGTCAGAACAAGTGGTTCTGGCCCAGGAGGAAGGCGGAAGGTCTCTCCTGTCTCCTGCAGTTATAAAGAATGTGCCAGGCAGGGAAGGGGCTAAGTGCTGGCCTCTAATCCCAGCACTTTGGAGACTGGGGCAGAAGGATCAGACAGTCAAGGCTAGCCTAGGCCACAGGCTGCTCAAAACAAAACCAAACAAACAAAAAGTCCATCTGCTTCCCCGTGTCTCAGATGCATGCTTGGGACACTCCCTGGCACGTGGTGACTGTGCACTCTGTGAATGAAAGAGGAGCAGAGGGAGGGTGCTGCCACTCAGGAAGTCAGTTGCCAGAGGAGCAGTGAGTCTGTCGGAACTCCCTTGTCTGTGGGTGAAGACTATGGGGAGGTGGGCTGGCCGGGGAGAACTAAGTCACCTGTTGTGCTGGAAAGACGGTCTTTTGGCGAAGTGCTTGCCTCATAAGCGTGAGGACTTGAATTCCGTCCCTGGAATCCACGTGTAAAGCTGGCATCCGGGCAGGGCACACTCCTCCCAGCTGTGATGGAGGACAGGGGCTTCTTGAGGGCCACTAGCCACCCAGCCTCATCTATTCAACAAGCTCCAGGCTGTCTCAAAGAAGGCAGACGACATTCCTGAGAAACAGTACCAAGGGTGTCTGTCCTCTGGCCTTCACATGTACATGCTCACACACCCACACAACCATGCACCCTTCCCACAATCACTTAGATACATGCACAAACATGTGCACATGTGCACACATGCACACACACACAGTTAATCAGCTCTTTTCCTTCAAAGTCTGTTTCCTGGGTCACGGGAGGGTGAGCCTGACGGATCTGCACTGTGGGCTCCTAAGGCAGGTGCTCCTGCCAGACATGGTCCCTGATAAGTTCTTTTGCACCCTGATCAAATCAGACCAAATTAGGAAAAGGCCCAGTTTAATGGGTAAAGCATTCCTGGGTGATTCCCTGGCCCCATACAGAGGAGACAAGGAAATGGGGATGAGAGACCAGAAGAACCACGTGTCTGTTTTCTGGGATGCAGCTTATATACCCTGTGGGAATAGTCTTGAGCCTCTCTGGGGGAGGAGCTGTGTTTGGTGGGCTTTGAAGGGGCGGGTTTAGGGTATAGGGTTTAGGGTATACTCTTTGGGTATAGGGATGCCAGGGTGCCAGGGATTGAGGTGGAGCTCCCACCCAAACATTCCAGACTCTTTGGGTATGGGGATGCAAGTTCAAGTCTGACTACTTCCTGTGGACATGGGGCGATGTGGGAAGAGGAGTCAGGAATTGGTGAGCTCACATTTAGCAGGAGGTATGAGTGGAGGAGCATCCAGTTAAATGTTATTCTGGAGACCTCAGGCATCTGTTTCTTGAGGAAGCAAAGAAGGCAAGTTTCTAGGAAAAAAAAGATCATTAACATCTGCCCTAGTTGTACTGTCAAGAGGAATGTACAGAGCAGAAGAGCAGATAGGCCCTTTAGTGGGACATCTTGGAAAACCGGAGGGTGGAGAGTCCCAACTGCTGGACAGACCATGTATCCTGAATAGGTGCCTGCTTGAGCCTGGAGAGATGGTACCAGCATGGATGTCTCAGGAGCTTGGAAGCCGAGGGGGTGGTGAGGATCACAGTATAAGGTCTTGTCCATGGGGGCTCAAGAGACTTAGGGGCTAGCTGTTTGAGGGGTACTCTGTTCCCTGGGGAGAGTGGGCAGGCTCAGGGGCAGGTAGGTCTGTTGGTGTGGGGGCAGGGAGACAGCTGTCAGCATGTGAATGGAGAAGGGACCTCAGAAGAGAGAGGTAGGGGAGGTACCCGGCCAGTGGGGGAGTTTGGGCTGGGAGGTGGTGAGTGAGGAGAAAGGGCCTTCCATAAAGAAGCTCAAAGGGGCTCAAACCTGTAGGAGAGTGTGGGGTGGCCTGGAGGCGGGTAAGGACAGTGGGGAGAAGGGAGGGTCAAGATAACCTGAGTTCAATGGAGGGCTTGGTGAGCCATTGTTTGATGAGTCCATTGGCCTTCTCAACCTTTCCCGAGGACTGTGGGTGATAGGGAATGTGGAGCTTCCAGGAGATGTTGAGAGCATCCGACAGAAGCTCCATCACATTGCCAATCCTCTCGGGGTTGGTGTCCTCGAAGCTGGTGCAGAGGCTGACATATCTGGAGGGCTCCTGGGAATGGACCTGTGAGATACTCAGGAGAGTGTGGGGGCCAAGGTGAGTGTGGCCCCCAAAAGACTGAGAACATTGTGACCAAGCAGAGGTGCAGGGCAAGCAGGTATGACCAGAAAAAGAGTGTGAGAAGAATTGCCCTGCAGGAATGCAGGGAAGGGTCAGGGTCTTAAGTGGGAAGGAAGGGGTCGTGTCCACCCCTGTGACAGAAATTGCTGAGGGAACTGTAGGACCCAAGTGAGATGTCAAAACAGAATAGGTAGCTCCCGTGTCCAGAAGAAAGTCAATGGACTTACCCACTACCCAGAGTGTTACCCCAGGCTCGGAGAGGGCAATGGGAGTCAGCAGGTCTAGGCCATGTCAGTTCTCCGCCAGGCTTAGGAGTTCAAAGGCCTGAAGAGTCTCAGTTGCCAATGTTGGTGAGGCTGGACCTCCATGGTGTGGCATAGGGGATGAGCCTGCATGGGTCATTTAGATCTCCAGTGTCCAGGCTGTCGGCAGACAGAGCACAGCCTCCTGGGCGGCTGCTGCTGCATTTATGGTGGAGTCAACTTGGGCTGAGCTCTGGTGGGATGGAGCCTCATGGCTTCCCTTGCCCCAATTGTGGGGCCCCGGTGATCTCAGGGCAGCTGCTAAGGCTTGGGCTTGGAGCATATTCTGTTACAGCCTTGTCTATCGGGATGACTCAGCTGTCTCTTTGAGCATTAGAAGTATTAAATGCCATTTTCACCAATTCCTGTAGGGGAGTTTGGGGACCTCCTCAACCTATTTAATTTTCTAATACCTGAAGCTGACTGAGAAATGAAATCGGTGGGAAGGCAGGAGTCTGGAGAGACCGTGTATGAGAAGAAACCAGGGAAGATTTGGGGATGTTAGGCCAATGTGTAAAAGGGAATCAGGATATAGGTTGAGGCATTGAGAGATGAGGGGGCCAGTGTGGGGAGGGGAGGACAGGAAGGAGGGTAAGGAGGAGGAATTTGGTCTTCGATTTTGTGGCCCCAGGGGAGGGGGTTGGGACAGGTAGAGTTAGGGGGAAGTAGGGGAGGAGCCAGTGTCCCTGGCAGCATGGTCAGAGTAGAATTTGTATGATCCCAGTTCCCAGATAGGCGGGAATCTGGAGGCGCCATGACCTTAGCCAACAAGACTGATGCTGTAAGACATTGGCCTCTGTAAGGAGGATGGGAATGCAGAACCCAAAAACCGTGGACGTAGGGCAGTTCTGTCCAATTATATCAGATACCCCCAATTTGAATAGATTTTGTAAAACACTCCACAGGGGTGTTTAGGGATCAGGCTTTGAATGGCAAGTGCCATTTCTCAAGTCTATGCTGGGGACCGAAGCCTGCACAATGCGTCCAGTGTGGTAAGTCTTGGGTCAAAAATGGGGCTTGGTTGGGTGGGAAATTCCCTTCAACAGAACATCTTCTGGAGAAGTGGTCCCACAGAATAAAAGCAGCCCTTTGCTCTGGGACAGGTCAGGTGGAGCAAAGGCAGCCCTGTGCTCTGGAATGGGTCAGGTGGAGCAAAGGCAGCCCTATGCTCTGGAATGGGTCAGGGGCCTGGAGCAACTGTGTCTTTGGCACAACACCCCGAAAAATGAAGAGGCCCTGGGCCTCCTAGGCAATGACTTGGGAAGGAAAGTTAACCAGCTGGGAGCTGATCTCAGTCTGGTGGAGAGCAGGTGTGGGGGAGAGGGGTGTTTTCCCACCACGCGGCCCTAGGCCAATGGGGACCCCCCCCCAGGACCTCCAGATGATAAGTTTCTTGTACCCTGATAGGCCTCTCCACTGATGCAGCAATCCAAATCAGACCCAATTAGGAAAAGGCCCAGGTTTAATGGGTAAAGCGTTCCTGGGTGATTCCCAGCCCACAGAGAGGAGACGCCGGAGAGACCAGGAGAGACCAGAAGAACCATGTGTCTGTTTTCTGGGATGCAGCTTATATACCCTGTGGGAATAGTCTTGAGCCTCTCTGGGGGAGGAGCTGTGTTTGGCGGGCTTTGAAGGGGCGGGTTTAGGGAAAGAGATAGGGGAGGGGATTTGAGGTGGGTCTTCCACCAGAACAGTCCCTATGGAAAATGACAAAACTCTTCCAAAGGTCAATGTGGTATAACTGGATGCTTTCATTTTCTAAGAGGTCGCCCTTTCTAGGAAGGATTTCCACTCCCGTGTGTGGCAGGGTTTCCTGACCCCCCTCCCTGTCTCCCTGCAGATTGATGCCTGACCCTCACAGGGTAGCCAAATGGTCTGTGGTTTCCTGCCTCTTTCTTCCTTCTCAGGCCCAGAGAGATCACAGCAGCTGAATGATTTATATCTGCCCTTTGAGGAGCCGGCAGAAGGTCATGCCTGGTGGGCCCTGAAAGCTGTGTTCTGCTGGACAGAAGGAACGTGCTCTTTGGAGGCATTGCTGGCTTATAGTTAGCCCTGCCTTTCCCCCAGGCAGAGCCTCTCCCCTGCAGAGTTGGGTGCAAAGCCAGCTGCACCCTCCGCTGCATAATCTGCATAGCCACATTCGCGAAGGCAGGGGGAAGTCCTGGAGAGCCTGTTCCAAAGCAAGCTGCTCGCAGTGGATTTCTGTGTAGTTTTGTTTGCATGCAGTTGGCTTTCTAGTCTTGAGTAGTCCAACAAGCTCTTGGATTTTAATTTTACTGGCTCAGGTTAAAGCTTCCCGTGTGTGTGTGTGTGTGTGTGTGTGTGTGTGTGTGTGTGTGTGTGTGTCACAGTATACTTTATCCTCACAGACGTTGAGACCAATGTGCTATCTTAGGCAAGAAATTCACTGTATTTTTATTTGATAAGAATGGGGTTTTCACTTTGTGGCACTCAGTTTTTCTTTACTGAGTTCTATGCAGATAGGAATTGATGGATTTTTTCTGTTGGTTACTGTTGCTGCTTGCTTTTTTCTCGGTCCTCTGCTGGGATCTAGATTGTTAAACTTCATTTCCCCAAGTTTGGACATTGCCCATGTTTCTTTAGCTGTCCAGCTAACCCCTCGGCTGGCCTTGATTGGCCGCAGTGCCCTTGCCCCGCCTCTGTCTTATCTCTCGGCTAGTTTTGATTGGCTGCTGTGCCCTTGCCCCGCCTCTGTCTTATCCCTGGGCTGGCCTTGATTGGCTGCCGTGCCCTTGCCCCGCCTCTGTCACCTGTCCCCTCTTCCTCAATGCTGCTTTCTCGTAAATCAAGATTTTACTTCCTTTAATAAGGAAAACACAGGGTAAATGGAGCCAAGTTTCCCTTCTCAATCCCAGATAAGGATGGTGGGAGAGAGGAGGAAGACTTTTAGGTACTTGTTTTCTGGGAAAAAAATGAATGTTGAGAAAGTCAAAAGGAGAATTTCACTCCTAAGCTCAGGGTTTGTTTATGTGGGGGACAAGAACATCCGTGCAGCTCCTGAAGAAGAGATTCTAGAACACGTTTATTTCTCCTGGGTTTACCTAGTCGATGTCTGAGATGGAGTGTCCGTGCAGTAACTTCTGTCCAGTTCAACGAAATATGATGTCTCAATAAAATCTTAGATTCATAATAAGAAATGTAGCCAGGCTTTGGGTATTTACATTTGTTATTACGTTTATTTATTTTGTTTATGCAAGGGATAGGGAAATGCATGTCCCAAGTGTCTGTGGGGATCAGAGGACAGCTTGCAGGGATCAGTTCTCTCCTTCTACCATGTGGGTCCCTGGGATCAAATTCGGGTCATCGGGCTCAGGGCAGGTACCCTTATTTCTGAGCCATCATACTGGTCCAGGCTACTTAGTCTTCCTTTTTTATTCTTACCCTGTTCTTTTGGATGGACAGACTCCAGAACATTCACCACTCAGAATGCTCATTGTGATTCCATAGGAAATGCAGACATCCGTTGTTGGGAAATTGGTATGCTTAAGTATATTGTATTATATTGGCTAGAACACCCCCTGCAAAATACCCACAGGACTCAGGGCACAATCACAATGTGTGGTTCATGACAACAGGATGTGGGGTGGAATCAGCAAAGTGGAGGATGTCTGGGGCAAACTCTAGATGGGACCAAGCGCAGGGTCCCAAGGGTGCTGCTCTCCAGAGGAGTCACATGCTTTCCTCAGCAATGATTGAAGACACAAAAGAAGTGTTACCATGAGAGTATCTCCTTCAGACCCCAGGCCCAGCTTTATTACAGGGGGCCAGTTCTGTAGGCATCCCCTGCCTCACACATCCCCACATTCCAGACTTTCAGGCAAAACCAGGTGTCCCCAGAGCCATGTCTTCTGAAATCTGAGCTTTCTGCCTAGCTAGGGACACACATGGCAGACAGGCCTTTAGAAGCACAGCAGGCAGGACCACTGGGTTCATTCTTTTTTGCATGTACTAACGAGGACTATGGGGGTCCAGCCCCTCGATAGTCCCCTCCCAGGGTCCAGGAAGAATCTACAACCAGCTGATAATTAATCTTTAATGAAAAGAAATGAATCTATGTACATGAAACTCCTTAGTCCATACACTTTATTCTTCTGTGTTGGTTCTCTCTCTACACAGCTTCTATTCTGCTCTCATGCCTAGCTCCTTTCCTGCCTGATTTCTCTCTACATTTATCTGCTGACCCCTCTAAGTTCTATCTTAATTCTCTCATCTTAGTTCTGCCCCATCTAGGCTCTCATCCATCAGGTCTTTCCCATATCAGCTCCTCTCCCATCTCCTCCTTTCTCTTCTTATTCTTCCCCATCCTGTTCTTCCCCATCTGGCTCTTCCTCATCTTCCATCTCGTTCCTCTAGTACTCTCTTCTAGCCCTTCAATCCAGTTCTTCCCATCTAGTTTGTTCCTCTCCAGTTCTTACCCATCTAGTTCTTCTGTTCTCTTCTCTCTTCTCTGTCTCGTCTTCAAGTTCTCTCTTCAAAAATCCTCCTCTCTCTCCTTCTCCCTCTCAGTTCTCTGACTCTCTCAGTTTTCCCCAAGTCTCTCAGGAATCCAGTTATAAACCCAAGCCATGGCAATCCTCTCACAGAGTGAGGTCACCAGGCTTGAATTCTTACAGGGTCTTAAAGGCAGGTAAGAATTTTCCTCAGGTAGTGACCACCAGGCTTTCTTTTACAACCCAAAAGGGGAGTGGTAAAGGAGGAGGTCAATAGAGAGCTAATGATCAGTTAATATATCAAGAAGGGAATTTATGTGCTCAATCTACATTCCTAGAAGTAGTTAGGTAAGAAATTAGGAGTCTGTTAGTAAGGCTGTAAGGAAGGAGGGTCTCACCCTAAATTGCACAAGAAATAAAGCTATCCTCCTGACCTAGGAGACAGGTGTTGTTTCGTTTGGCCTTGGATGCTTAAGTCTGTTCTTAGAGAATACAGAGGTATCTCTGATAAGGTACTTTCGTCCCTCTGGGAATGGTCCTGGCCGGATGCTGCCAATGATGATAATTACAGGGAGGCTTGAACTGGGGTTCTGGCTGTGCGTAGCTACCAGCTATATATATGTATATATCTGAATATTCCTTTAGTAGAGGGAAAATGGTGCCCAATACATGATGGAGAAGCTACAATAGCACATGAGAAACTCATAACAGGAAATGGCTGATAATCAAAAGTCAAATATCACCAAGGCTCCTTGAGCCTCAGCTTGACCTCTGGAAGGCCCTTGGCTTCTTCCAGGTATTAGCTTTGTCAAAATCAGCTGAAATCCTATGCTATATAGTTTTGCGGCTTGTAGCATTGTACCATATCCTAGCTCCCTTTCAGTTCCAGTGGTGTAGTTTATGAATCCGATTTTATTTGATACCATATATTTCTGAAATCGCGTGTTTTCTGAAGTGCATTTCCGCTGTTGTCAGGCCCTGCTAGCCTGTGTCAGGTCATGGGTTCCATTTGTTCACAGAGGGCAGAGCAGTAACGTCCTGTCGATACTGGGGCAGGCTAGGCCAGTAAGCTTGTCTGTTGTCTCAAGAGAACTTGGTTCTGAAAATTCCTGCCAGGAAGCCTCTCCTCCAAACATGAAGACCTCTCAGGCAACCACAGATAAACCTGCCCCCCATCTGAAGGTAGAAATGTGCTCAGAGGCAACATGGACAGCAGGAAGCTGAGGGCCTGTGGAGAGGGACCAAGGGGCCATGGAGAGTGACTGTCTCACCTTCCACCCTGGAAGTCTTGTTTGTGGGATGTTTTCTCAAGGGTTCTGCTAAGGACCAGCTTGGTCTTTGCTACCCTCTTCACTGTTGATGTCCCCAGTCTGGGACAGTGTGTGAACACCAGCCTTTGCCATAGAGCAAATGAAAACCACCCTTAATACACAGTAAGCATCAGATGGAGGTATTGTGGGGATTCTTCACATTTAACATGAGTGACTTTTTTGGACACTGCATTGGCATTTTGATCTAGTAAGTGTGAATTAACCGTTCTGTTTGCTTGTTAATACTTTTTGGCAAAACACCTTGCTCAGTGGGTGGGCACAAATTTAGCCACGGATCAGACTGAGAACTCTTCTTTGAGGAATGAAAATACAGGGGAGAGACAGACAAGGGTGTGAGAAAGGTCTGCCCGGAAACATCACAGTGGCTCCGGGAAGCAGTGGGGGTTCCACAGAAACTGGGGGGAAATGGGGTTTAGATGGACTTCTCTCCTGCCTGCTTCCCTCCTCCTTCTTTCTCCCTCTCCCTTCCTTCAGCCTGTTCCCCTTTTCTTCCATCCTTCCTTTCCTTCACTTCTTCCTCCCCCTTCCCCCTCACTCCCCTTCCTCCGTCCCCTCCCCTCCCTCCCTCTATGGGAAGGGTTGGATAGCAGCAGTAACAGACCAGCCCGCACTGTTCTTCATGTGGTGTAGCCTGTGTTGAGAGAACACTGACTGTAAATAGGAAATGGGTAGGCCCCATGAGGCAGGTGCAGAACGTGACAGCTAATAAATGTGTTTTCAGCTGTTTGCTTCTCTTTTCTCTTTCCAGGTTCTAACTGCCCTGTATCATTATACGAATGCAAACACTATTGCTGGGTTTTAAATCCCTCTCTCCCCTTCTCTTCACAGCCTACATAAAAGGTGGGTGGATCCTTAGGAAAGCCTGGAAGATTTACAATAAGTGCTATGTGGACATCAACGCCCTTCAGGAACTATATCAGAAGAAGCTAACGGAAGAGCCCTTATCTTCTGATGCAGCAAATGATAATCACATGGTGGCTGAAGGGGTGACTGAGGAGTCCCTAAACAGACTGAAAGGTGCTGTTAGCTTTGGATATGGCCTTTTTCATCTTTGCATATCCATGGTGCCCCCAAACCTGCTCAAAATCATCAACCTGCTGGGGTTTCCTGGAGACCGCCTACAGGGCCTTTCTTCACTGACGTATGCAAGCGAAAGTAAGGACATGAAGGCCCCTTTAGCTACGTGAGTAGCTATATTGCAATGCTTTGGTAGATAATATAGTATTGAAAGTAAGTAAACCGCAATGAGGATTGAAACTTCAGGAAAAATGCTGGTTGGTGGATAAGGATGCTGTGCCTGTCATGAAATGTCAAGGAGTGTGTTCTGTGCTGTGGTGACATGATCCTGTTAGTCAGAGAGCTGGGACATTGCTTGTTAAGTCCCCTGAATCCTCTATGTGTTATTTCCTTATTTTCATGTGTGTGCATGTGCATGTTTATGCACACACATATGTGTGTGTGTTTGTATATGTGGGGGCACACATGCACAGTATGTGGAGACGAAAGAGCAGCATGGGTGTCTCCCTCTGAGACAGGCTCCTTTGAGACGGCCTCTGTCATTGGTCAGAGCTGACCAAGTCGTCTAGGCTGACTAGCCCAGGGATCCACTTGCCTGCACCTCCCCAGCACTGAAATTACAAGCATGTACTCCCAGGCCCATCTTTTCATGTGGGTTCTGGGGATGGAGCCTAAGTCCTCATTCTTGGGAGGTAAGCACTCTCCCAGTCGAGCTATTCCCCAGCCAGTGTAGTTGGTTGTTTTTTACTCTTTGGGGGCCCGCCACCCAGCTCCCAAATAAATACATGGAGACTAATTTCTACTCATGAATGCCCGACCTTAGCTTGGCTTGTTTCTAGCCAGCTTTTCTTAACTAATTGTCCCATCTACCTTTTGCCTCTGGGCTTTTCCCTATCTCTATTTTGTATTTCTTTCTTTCCTTCTGACTCTGTGGCTGGTTATGTAACTGGCTGACTGGGTGGCTGAGTGGCTGGGTGGCTGGGTGGCTGGGTGGCTGGGTGGCTGGCCCCTGGCATCCTCCTCTCCTCCTTTTCTCACTCCTCCCCGTCTTCTTCTCCTCCTATTTATTCTCTCTGCCTGCCAGCCCCACCTGTCCTTTCTCCTGCCTTGCTATTGGCCATTCAACTCTTTATTAGACCATCAGGTATTTTAGACAGGCACAATAACACAGCTTCACAGAGTTAAACAAATGCAACATGAAAGAATGCAACACATCTTTGCATCATTAAACAAATATTCCACAGCATAAACAAATCTAACACACCTTAAACTAATATTCTACAACAGGCCAGCCCAAGTTATGAGTTGACCTATTGTCCAGCCTCCAATGATTTTATAAGGAGTTTCGTACCTTTACTACAGTCTTTCAGATGCACATTTCTGGTTTTATTTGAATTTATAAGATCAAATTTTGTGTGACTCTGAAATTTTTGTCCTTGCAAAGAATACAAATGTTGGGTAACCTTCTTTGATGACTCTAGTTAGTTGGTGTAGCATATATAGTTTATTTATCCCCCAATAACCCATTAAATTGAGCCATATTAAAATTAAAATGCTTAAAATGCTTAAAAGGGATATGGTTTTAAAATTTCATTCTGGGGGCTGGAGAGATGACAGCCCAGCAGTTAAGAGCACTTGTTGCTCTTACAGAGGATTTGGGTTTGGTTCCCAGCACCCACATGGCAGCTCACAACCCTCTGTGGCTCCAGGACCAGGGGGTCTGATGTCCTCTCCTGGCCTCTGTGGGCACTACACACATGCAGTGCTCTTACCGTGCATACAGACGAAACACACCCATACACATAAAAAGAAACAAATCTTTAACATTTCTCTCTGGAAAACAACCACTCCTCAGTCTGAGCTGCCTGACAGATCCTGGGTCTGTTTCTCTGATGTGACACCATCTTGGCAGACATTTCTCCTTACTCTATGATGTCATACAAGACCTCAGTGAGATGCAGTTTTACACATGTTAGCCTTGAAGGGTTAAAAGTGATGTGAAAATCATGGAAAAGAGCTTTACCCCGTCACAGTCACTAAATTGAACAAACAGTGGCCCTTTACTAAATAGTGTTAATGGGCTTGCAATTTGTGGACATTTCTTGCTTATGGCTTAGTATTGTTTTGTGTTTATTTCTGAAAAAGGGATTGGAATTAATTTGGCAATTAGTATGTTTTTTCATGGGGCTTAGATTTACCAGTGCACTAGATGTAAGGTTCACATGAAAACATTTGATGTGCTGGTTAAGTGCTTGTATATGTTTATCAAAGCAGATCTCAGTGATTTTACTCTCTATGTGCCTAGTTTAATTTCACTAACTTGAACTTGGGGAATTTTAAATAATTTATGTTTTTACATTGTTTAACATCCTCTAAGGCTGGGAAAGGGGCCTTTAATCTGTTTCTCTCAGTTACTTTGATGCTTATATATAATTTGCAACTGTGGATTCTACATTTAAGTCTAGAGTCTGTGGCTTACACCATATACATATGTGTGTATTTTTAAGATAGGTGTAGGATCTCACTGTGTAGCCCTCCTATATAAAACAGGCTGGTCTGGAACAAACAGAGATCTGCCTGTCTCTGCCTCCCAAGTGCTGGGATTAAAGGAGTGTGCCACCACAGCTGGTCTGCACCCTGACTTACGAACACACATTTTTTACTTCTACAAAATGTAAAGGCTTTTATTACAAAGAGACAAGAAATTGATGGTGACTGTCTCCAGTGTGTGCACAGGATGAGTGAGGTGTAGAATCCAGATGCTTCTGTTAGTAACGACACAGCTGGAAGCTTCAGGACAGCCTCATGCTTCTGTGTTTTTCACTCTTGTCACATGCATAGGGGACTATTGCCTGACATCTGATGCTAAAGGAGCAGTTTTCCAGACACTGACAGAAATAGAGACGGGAAAGCACTCTGATTGTACTTTTTGGAATATTGCACGCATAGCAAGATTTTATTGAGGAAAGCCGGTTTTGGAAGAGCACATGCTGATTTTTATTTTGAAAACAGAGAGCATCTCAGTGAACCCTGGCTCGTGGTCTCTCTCTCTCTCTCTCTCTCTCTCTCTCTCTCTCTCTCTCTCTCTCTCTCTCCTCTCTCTCTCTCCCCGTCTGCCTGCAGATTAGCTTTGCTGTGGTACCACACTGTGGTTCGCCCATTCTTTGCCTTGGATGGCAGTGATAACCAAGCAGGCCTGGATGAAGCCAAGGAAATTCTTCTCAAAAAGGAAGCTGCTTACCCGAACTCTTCTCTCTTCATGTTTTTCAAGGGACGGATCCAGCGATTAGAGGTATGGCACCTTCCCCAGGTTCTTAAGTAAACTTCTGATGACATGTCTCTGATTTCTGCTCAGGGGCTGCTGTGGATGTGCCAGGATGCCACGGGCCCAGGAACATTGTCTCCTGGTACCTTTTGTTATGTCAGGCCTGAGGAGGACCCTCTCAGGAGCCCGGGATATTAGTCAGTTACCTTCTGTTCAGGGGACAGGGGCAAAGCTGGGACAAGAGACTTCAGTAATGAGAGTGAATGGCATTCTTAAGCTTAAGGTACAAGGGTACTGTGAAGTCACTTAGGTAAAGGACACAAAATATAACCCTTTCCTCCTCTGAGTTAGTAATGATCTTACCTATTGGTTGGTTTATGCAGTGAAATCATCAGCTTTGAGATGAACGTTGCTCTTCCCACATGTTCATCCGCTCAGTTTCTGTAAGTACGTGCCAAGCGCTCTTCTCATGTGGTCCAGTCCCACCCTCAGAGTCAGTCTGAGCGTAGACACAGAACTGTCGCCGTTAGGCCACAGAAAAGGGAAACAGGGACCCATGAGGGCTTCTGATAATTCCTGAGATTTCCCACACATGAGCTCAGGCTCTTTCTCCAGACCCAGGCCACGCCCTGGCTGCGTAGGGCCCACTTCTCTGTATCTTTTGTCTTGTTCAGGAGCGTGAGGGTTTGGGGAAATGGAGAGGTTGCAGACATCGGAAAGAAGATGGCTGCTCTCACTGCAGAACCCCCCGTTTTCTTACCAGTAGTTGCCAGTACACCAACTGGAAGCTTTGACACTCTTTGGCCTCTAGCTAGGAGTCCCTCCATCTGTCGGAAGTCAGCCCCTGGCAACCCCAGGCGGATGGTGGGGGATTTTCTGCTGATCGTTGCTTTCTGGGCACGAGATGGGTTTGGCTTTTTCCTTTCGCTTCTGTCGTTTAGGGCTGGGTTTGGTGGTGTGCAGTGTCATTCAGGAACCGTGTGCAATCATCGTTCTTCTGCACTGGCTCATGCAATGGCTCTGAACCCTGGACACTGTGAAACAGCCTCTGACTCTGGCTCTCCCTGTATTGAGGACATTTGCAGCTTCGTAATTTTATCTCACTATCTGTGTGTGTACATACTCGCGTTCACATGCACACGTGTGTGATGGAGGACACGTGCTGTGACATACGTGAGGAGGTCAGAGGACATTTGGAATCAGTTCTCTCCTCCCACTTTTATGTGGATTCTGGAGCTCAATTTCAGGTCCGGAGATCGACTGGCAAGTGCCTCTGCCTGCTGAGCTGCCACCCAGGCCCCAGGCTTTGTCTTCCTATTTGACTTTGCTGCTGTGACTAATCTTGTCCAGCAACTCTGGGAATTGAATCCAGGGCCTTGCACATGCTAAGCAAGTGCCCTTCCACTGACCTGCAGCCTCAGCTCACTCTGTGAGTTTAATTCTCCAAGCCCTGGTGTAGATAAAACATGCTTCAGAGATTGCTCTATAGCCCAGGTTGGCCTGGAACTCACTACATAGCCCAGGCAAGTCCTTGGTTCACATTAATCTCGCCTTGGCTCCCTAGGTGGTGGGATCCCAGGCAGGTGCCGTCCTGCCCAGATCTGAGATCACACTGACAGTCTATTTTGAAGCACGGTAGAGACGCCCACACACTTAAGCAGGTAGCCAAGTTAGTTTTCATCTCAGTATCTTTAAACTTTTTGTTTGTGCTCAAGCTTGTGAGCTCAGGGGTAGCATTCTCCTTTCTCTTGCTCTTAAAATGCAGCTCTGACTTGTGGGGGTTTGAATGCGGATGGCCCCATGGGCTCATATGTTTTAATATTTGGTCCCAGTTAATAGAACTGTTTGGGAAAGATAGGAGGTGTGGCCTTGTTGGAGGAGGTGTGTCACAGGCGTCAGGCTTTGAGATTTCAAAAGACTTGTGCCATTCCCACTCAGCTCTCTGCCTCCTGCTTGTGTCTCAAGCTGTGAGCTCCCAGCTGTTCCTGCCTGTGCTCTGCCACCGTGGACGCCAACACTCTGAACCCACAAGCTCAGTTAAGTGCTGTCTCTTGTAGGTTGGCATGGTCTTGGTGTTTTGTCGCTGAAATCGAAAAGTAACTAAGACAATGATCATCTCTTGTGCATTCGGTACTGTTTGCTAGTGTTCTTTTCTTTCAAACTTGGGGACTTGAACCTGCTTGTAGGGAGAGATGTCTGGTTACTACTGTTCTTCTGTTCCCTTCGGTTTGTGCAGGAAAAAATAAGATTGAAAATACATAAATAAAAAAATTGTAAACTTCTTAATTATTGGTACCATTAGTCACTGAACATAGTTATGGTGCATGTGAAACAGAAGTAAGCTTTGTAGCTACATGTGGGTCCTGTCCTCCAATACGGACCCTTTGTACATTTATGCAGATATGCCCAAATGTGAAACAGTTAGCTGAGATTACAGGCAGGCCAACACGCCAGCATGCCCATTGGCTCTTAAGTGTGCCCTGGACGTCTGGGCTCTGTCCCTCAGCTGTAGAAGGCCACTGCTTTATCTCCTGAGTCAACTCCCACCCCAGATACAGCTTTAAATTTACCGTTAGTTTCCTTCAGTTAGACCCGTGGTAGTATTAAGACCATTGAGATACAATGAGAATTTGCCTTGATTATTTTTAGATTCAGTTTAATATTTTTAATTTTGTGCGTGAGTGCGAGTGCCTGTGGAAACTGGAGGCGTGAGATCTCCCTGGAGCGGCAGTTGGGGTGGTGCTGTGCCGCTGTGACGTGGGTGGGGTTGAGCTCGTGTCCTCTAAGAGCAGCATGTGTGCTCTCAGCCTCTGGGCCAGCTCGGCCCCTGGGTTATTTAAAGTATTAGGGACAGTCTTTGTTTTAATAAGCTATTTTCTATAATTCTCTAGTCTTTTTTCCCTTCAAGCAGTACAGATTTGTACATTTTCCCTCTTGTTTGGTATTAACAATCAAATCTGTATGTTACCCATATGTGTGTGTGTGTGTGTGTGTGTGTGTGTGTGTGTGTGTGTGTGTATTTGATTCAGTGTATGCTTTCATACTTTGTGAGTGCTTTCATAGTTATGTGATATGACAACTTGGTAATATAGGTACTTTTTAGTATTTATCTCTAAGAAAATGCCCAGCTATTCATGTGGACTAAAGTAGCTATCTGTAAGTTCATGAAGATATCCTATAAAAAGTAGCTGTCACGCAAACATTTCATGGACTCTTATTTTGAAAGCATCCCCTGAACTCTTGCTCACACTTGTGACTGTCTCCCGGGGGGGGGGGGGGGCGGCTGTGTTTAGTGTTGTAGTAGAAGTCCTGGGCTAGTCCAGGGTTGGCCTGCTGCTCAGATCAGTTAAACCATCAAGAGGAGTCTTTGCATGTTGAGAAGGGAAGCTGCTGGTCACCAGCTTCCTCCTTTCTTGCAAACCTGTGTCTGAAGGAGATACAAGGTGACTGCCTTCTCAGGATCCTTCTGTGTCCCTGGGAGGCCTGTTCCATTGTCCCCTGCAGAGGCAAAGTCAGTGAGTGTTCCAGTCCTTTCTATAAAATGGCAGAGGATTTGCGTGTGTTGACACATTCTCCAAACACTTTAATTTCTAGTGTCTACATTATACCATGTGGTACAGTACAGTGCAAATGCTAACTAAATGGTTGTTTTCCTATATTGTTTAAGGAAACAAGTGTGTACGGGTACAATTTAAAATATGGGAATTTGAGTTTGAATCTGCAGTAGGAGACCCACACTGTAGAATCCGTGGATATAGTTTGTGTTGGGATTTTGATGTGCTGCTAAAGAGTTTTATTTCTTTAGAGTTATGTTTTTACTTCAAAGATGTGATAGTAAGGAACTGAATTAAATAAATGCTAATGAGACAAAATGCAAATGCATTTAAGTGAAGCTCTGTGCTTGTGACCAGGAGACCCAAGATGAGGGCACAGGAGAACCCCTACAGTCTGTGCCTAAGGGGCCCCTTCACTATAGCCCTCCAACACCCGTGGTGCTTACTTCTAGGACCAAACAGCCATATGGAAGAAGTTTAAATGTGCTTTGTCTCTTTTTTTAGATGTATTCATTTTTATTTTATGTGTATGTGTGCTTTGCGTATGTGTAAGCACCACATGCATACAGCACCCCAGGAGGCCAGAAGAGGGCCTCAGAAGCCCTGGAACTGGAGTTACATATGGTTGTGAGCAGCCACGTGGGAGCTAGGAATCCAGGTCCTCTGGAAGAGCCACCAGTGCTGAGCCATCTCCCAGCCCCATGGACTTTATTTTTTGTGTCTGTCATGTATGTCATATACATATATGTCCTATGCACTTACACAGAGACCTACATATAAACAGAGTGTTGGTCTCTTTG
This sequence comes from Peromyscus eremicus, assembly GCF_949786415.1. Classification (NCBI taxonomy): domain Eukaryota; kingdom Metazoa; phylum Chordata; class Mammalia; order Rodentia; family Cricetidae; genus Peromyscus; species Peromyscus eremicus. The sequence continues at coordinate 3,345,532 of NC_081435.1, forward strand.
GATTATCTGAGCCCCAGCTGTCAGTGAGCCTCAGATGTTCAGGTTGCTTCTGGCTGTCAGGTATCGAGTCAAGCAGCCCATGTTTCAGTGGAGATGGTGCCTGCTGCCATTTGAAATGGTCTGATAGCTAGAGAGATAGCTCAGTCGGTCGGTCGGTCGGTCGGTCGGTCGGGTCAAAGCGCTGGCTGCTTTTGTGAGGACCAGAGTCCAGTTCTCACACCCACATCAGGGAGCTCACAACCCTTGGTAACGCCAGCTCCAGGAGAGTCTGTGTCCTTATCTGGCCTTCACAGACAGCTGCACTGCATGTACACACACGCACACACACACACACACACACACACACACACACACACACACACAAATGAACGAATGAATGAATGAATATTTGAAATGATGAGCTAAATGCATAGATGTGGCTCTGCTTCTGGAACCTTCAGTTGTCAGGGCAGTGTTGAGATCAGCCTGTTGGTTGGTGTCTTGTAAGAGGCAGTGGCCTGCCTATCCTGCTGCCTTTTGAATTCCCTGCCAGATCTCCTTCCCACTGAGCAAGGCACAGTGAGGGACATCCCTCCCTCCGTGCTGTCTGCAGGGATGCCTTTGATTGCTGACCTTTACTTCATGGCACCTGGTGTCCCAGTCCTTCCTGGAGGGTGAGGTAGAACTGACTATCTGGTATGATCCGCTGTTTCCGCCCCTTTTATTGACCTGTTATTGCAGGTGTTGTCCATTAGGGGCATGTCCTGTTTAGCTGCAGTGTCAACTTGCTGGAAGGAAAGCCTGCATTGAGGAACTGCCGAGATCAGATTGGCCTGTGTCCATCTCTGTGTGTGTGTGGGGGGGGGCGCCTTGATTGTTGATTGATGTGGGAAGGCCCCGCCCACTGTGAGTGGTGCCAGCCTCTCCGGAGGTGGTCCTGGGCTGTATGGTAAGGCTAAGCATGGCCTGTGAGTGAGCCATGGTTGTGCTTCCTGTTCCTGCTTGAGTTTCCGTCCTGACTTCCCTCAATGATGGACTGTGGTCTGAAAGCGTAAGCCAGCTAACCCTGTCCTCTCCAAGCCGCTTTGGTCAGAGTGCTTTCTCACAGCAACAGGAGGGAGACTAGGGATTGAGGGACCTTTGAAGCGGGCTGCGATACTTCCGCTCTGTACTCCTGTAAGTTACATTGTACACCGGTGCCTCCCAGAGACGACAGGATTGCTGCTGCTGTTAGACCTCACTCACGACGGTGGCAGGGACTGGAAAGTGGGTGCTGACCCCTGTGGTGAGTCATCCATCAGGTAGAAAGAAGAGGAGAGCTGCAGAGGTTGTGGGAGCAGGGGCCAGGGCAGAGGGACCACACTCCAAAGGCATGTACACCCATTATCAGAACCCTTTGTTGAAGGGCAACCTGTGTCTTGCGTGTGAACAGCATGCCTTATCATCATGATGTAATTTATTTATAGGCTCAGAGGCAATGCAGGAAGAGAGCTAATTCCCTCAAGTTTGATTAATTGTGTCTTCTTTTCCTCCAGCCCACAGCCCATAGCCCCCACATACTTCTCTTAATTACCTTGAGTACCCCCCCCAAAAAAAACTCATTGCATTTATTTTCCGAAGTGCAGACACGGTTATTGATTTCATCTGGTGTGGGGAGATGGAAGACACATCCGTCCTTGAATCCCAGTGAGATGAGGCCATATTGTATGATATAGTGAAAGTGAATTCACTGACATGAGAAGGTAATAGTAATCCACTGTACTGGCTGGTTTTGTGTGTCAACTTGACACAAGCGAGTCATCAGAGGAAGGAGCCTCAGTTGAGGAAATGCCCCCATGAGATCCAGCTGTAAGGGGGTGTGGGTGTGAGGGAGGGCCATCTCATTGTGGAATGTGGCATCCCTGGGCTGGTGGTCCTGGGTTCTATAAGAAAGCAGGCTGAGCAAGCCAGGGGAAGCAAGCCAGTAAGCAGCACCCCCGCCCCATGGCCTCTGCATCAGCTCCTGCCTCCAGGTTCCTGCCCTGTCTGAGTTCCTGTCCTGACTTCCTTCAGTGATGAACAGCAATGCTGAAGTGTAAGCCCAATAAACCCTTTCCTCCCCAACTTGATTTTTGGTCATGGTGTTTCATGGCAGCAATAGAAACCCTAAGACACCCACGTTGTTCATAAAGGAAACATGCTTTGCTGCCCTCTTCACCCAGGCTGGACAAGCTGCAGAGTTGGTTCCCATCTCTGGGCTCCTAAGTACGCCTGAGAGGATGAGCTTCCTGTGTGGAGTCCCCACTGTAGTCCTCGGGTGGTGGTCAGATGCGTACTCTCGTTAGACGCCCTTGATAGCAGTGTTACTAAAGCCATCTGGCTGCCTAACAGTGTCAGTGCTGAGTCACATGTGGGTGGAAACCCCATGCAGGTTTGTGATTTGTTTTGTATGGAGTCTCTAGGACAGGCAAATGTATAGAGACAGACAATAGACGGTTATTCTATGGCAGCAATACCCTACACCTGCTCCCCCCGTTTCTGTGTGTGTGTGTGTGTGTGCGCGCGCGTGCGCGTGTGCGCGTGTGGTACCAGGGAATGTGTGTACACATGTATACACATGTGTATGGAGGCCAGAGGTTGATGTTGGCAGTTTTCCTCAATTCCCACCCTGTGTTTTGAAGCAGGGTCTCTCACTGAGCATGGAGCTCAAAGGTTGAAGGAGGCTGGCTGGTCAGTGAGCTGCCAGGATCCTCTTGTCTCTACTTCCCAGGAACTTGGAGTCTAGGTTTGGGCAGCCATACCCGACTTCCACAGGTTCTGGGGATTGAACTCAGACCCTTCTAGTTATGTGACAAGCACTTCATTGGCTCAGCCAAGTCCCCAAGTCCCCCCCCCACCCCAACCCTGTGGTTATTTTTCTGCTTCTCTTATGCCCCAGCGACGCAGGGTGAAGCAGTTTAAAGACAGTGCATAAAAGATTGCAGAAGAGACGTCACAGGGCACGTAGTAGATAGAAGACCAGGTGTCATCAGGATGGCAGTGCTCTTTTAATTGCCACCAAAACCCTAGCAAAATCCCAGTGCAGGGTGGGGGGGGGACCCGCCTCCACTTTTCCCCCAGGGTACTCTTGAGTAGGGAGAAGTGAGAAATATTTAGATAGAAATATAGAGGGGAGAGAGACAGATAGAAACACAGGATAGCCTCGGGAAGACCTGGATCAAAACCCACCAGCCCCTTCTGTCTCTTCTAAAGGGCTGTTTATAGAAATGCCAAGGGGTGGAGCAAAAGCCCTCCCCCAGCACAGCCAAGTGCAGACCCTTCCACACACCTAGTAACCATGCCTGTGGTCAGTCCATCCCCTGTGCAGCCCTGCTGGGTAAAGCGAGCTCAGATCTCACTGGGCAACCTCTGTGGGCTCCCACAGTGCAGTCACTGTCAGAACTGCAGCTTGGGTACTGGGGATGTCGCTCAGTGGTGGGGTACTTGTCTGGCGTGTGTGCAAGGCCCTGGGCTCCACCCCTCCACTGGGCTCCACCCCTCCACTGGGCTCCACCCCTCCAGTGCACAAACCAGCAATGCCCTTGCAGAGATGGGCAAGCAACCTAATCTTAAGGGACCAGAATAGCCAGGACAATCTGGAAAAAGAGGAGCAAAGCTGGAAAGCCTACTCAGAGTAGTCAAGATGGTGTGCACGGACGTAAAGATGAACATAAGGGTCAGTGAAGAAGAAGCCCCCCATTGGTCACTCCACCTTTGACAAGGGCATCGAGACCAGTCAATGGCCAAAACAAATGTCTTCAGCAAATGGTGCTGGAACAACTGACTGAACACACATGAGGAAGAGTCTCACTCACAGTAGGGCAGCACTGTAAATGTAGAATCTGAAATCACAGAGCTCTTAGCTAGTGGTTTATACATGACACTGAAAATACAGAGACAAGAGACAAAAATGGGTGAAACGCTCGTGTTACAGATACAACTGAGAAAGGGAAGTGACGGCCTCCTCAGCGCAGAAAGGACTTTGTAAATCATGGATTTAATGAAGGACTAGTGTCCCAGAACATGTAGATGAACAGTCTTATTAAATAAGAAACACAGAGCCAAATGCAGAGTTGAAAGCCCAAGAGGTCAGAGCAGTAGCTAAGAGCTAAAAGCCCTTTCTTACCCTTCACTGCTGCTCCTGTCCTTCCCCTCAGAAAGAGACCTACTTCCTGTGTGTCTGTCTTTTTATTGACTTTCTGTTCTGCCTTCTCATTGGTTGTAAACCCAACCACATGATCTCCTCGTCACTGCCTGTCTATACAGACCTCCAGGTCTCTATGGTTGGTATTGAGATTAAAGGCATGTGTCTCCATGCTGACTGTATCCTTGAACACACAGAGATCTGTCTGTCATGTGATCGGGATTAAAGGTGTGCGCCACCACCGCCCGGCTTCTGCTATGGCTTGCTATTACCTCTGACCCCCGGGCAACTTTATTAACATACAAATAAAATCACATTTCAGTACAAATAAAATATCACCATAGGAACAATATTAGAGTGCAGTAAAAAAAGATAAATTACCCAGTTTGAAGTTAGCATCAGCTTATTACATGACTCAGCAATTCTCCTTGGAGTATACCCGAGAGGTTGCCAGTGTTGGCCAATTTCAGGGGCCCAGCCTCTTAAGGCCACATGGCCTTCAGCAAAGCCTCCTTGTTGGCCTACTGATGGCCCATAGTAAATGTCACCGTGTAAAGGGCTGAGAAGCCTATGAAAAGATACTGGATGTTGAATGTCATTTCAAACTGCCAATCAAATCCAGTGGGAGGTAGTACTTCACATCCAGCTGGCTATGTGTAACAACTAGAAAGGAATGTTCCTGTGACTAGAGAGACTAGAACCCTTGTTCATAGCTGCTGGGAGTGTGAAGTGGACACACTGTAGCATGTCCTCAAAGTGCTAAGCATCATTTACTATGACTCAGCAGTTCTCCTTGGAATCTACTCAAGAGAAATGAAAACATAAATTCCATATTATTTATTATTCATAATAGTAAAAAAGTAAAGACAAGACCAGTGTGGGTCAGCAGATGAAAGAATAAACAATATGTGGTACATCCATATAGAAGGCTATAACTCAGCAGTAAAAAAGAATGAAGTGTGAGTCAGTACACACCACCATGTACTGGTGATACAGGCTACAAAAAGGCTAGACATGTGCCCCACGCAGCCTTCTGACTCATTTTGTATGAAGTCTCCAGAACAGGCAAATGTGTGGAGACAGAGAGTAGACAGTCACTTGCTTGGATATGGAGGAAGGCCGTCGAGGAGATGGAGGAGTTTCTGATAATCAAGACTTGTTTCCTTTGAGGATGAGAAAATGGAGTTGTGATGGTGTCTGTGAATATGCCAAAGTTCCTTCACCAGACACCGCATGACATCCCCACAGAGCCCCATTCACTTCTAGGGACCTTTTGAGGCTGCGTTCCTGATTATGGCTTCGGTCTGTTTCTTTCATGCAGGTCTCTGTTCATATTTGGTCTTTTCTACCTACATTTCTTTCTCAGTCTTCTGAGCGCTATGACTGAGTTCATAAACTAGTATATTCACTATTTCTTTGTTTCCTGAGGAAATGCTTGACATTCTCCTGCTAATTATTTTTAATTCTTTGGTGTCTCTTTATTATGAACACATTTCAGTGTTGTGCTTTTTCCCCATACAAATTCTTTTTCTCTGTCCTGTCAAAAGCATCCTGGTGCAGTGGAGAAAATGTTGACTGGGATTATCTCCATAAGGACTTGTGGGCCGGGGGTGGTGTGGCTCAGTGGGATGGTGTCTGGCTAGAATGCACAGGCTCTGGGTTCAGTACCTAATACTCTTCCACTTTTGGGCCTTGCCTAGATTTTTAAAAAGTATTATTGCTGGTGTTGCTGTTGTTAGAGAGAGAGAGAGAGAGAGAGAGAGAGAGGAGAGAGAGAGAGAGAGAGAGAGAGAGAGAGAGAGAATGTGTGTGTGTGTGTGTGTGTGTGTGTGTGTGTGTGTGTGTGTGCATAGCATGCAGGTGGAGGTCAGGGATACCTTTATAGACCTGGTTCTCTCCTTCCACCATGATGTGGGATCAAACCTGCATCACCAAGCCTGCCAGGCGAGTGCTCTTACTTGCTGAGCCTCTTGCTGGCTCCTGGTCCCCACTTGCATTCCCATGTGCTTGCCTCTATAAAGAAGGCAGTTCCTGTTACTGCCAGGCTTCAGGAGTGTCACACGGGTGAGCAAGAGCACTGAGTACTTGGTGTGTCATCTGGACTCATCCGTGTCCCTCTCCCACTTCAACTGAGTTGTGAGTCCCAGGAAGAAGCAGTTCCTGTCACATGGTTCCCACATCACATGCTTCACTGTTGAGAGAGCAAGGGAATCCAGTAAAAGATGCCCACTCCAGGTCCGCGTTTATTAGTGGAGGATTTGATGGCTTTGTAGCCCAAATTCTAATTGGTCTTAATAAAAACACAGGGCCAGATATCTAGATAAATGCTGAAAGATCAGAGAAACAAAGGAACAAGCCACAGCCACCTCTCACCTCACCAACTCCTCCCCCAAAAAGACTGAGCTCCTGTCTCCTCCTGCCTTATATTCCCTTCTCTGCTCAGCCATATCACTTCCTGTCTCCACCTCCCGAGTGCTGGGATTAAAGGCATGAGATCCCAAGTGCTAGGATCAAAGGTGTGGGCCACCACTGCCTGGCCTCTGTGGTTACCTAGTGGCTTAGCTCCGCACTCTGATCTTCAGGCAAGCTTTATTGGTTAGATCACAAACGAAATACCACCAAATGACTTCTTTTCCAAGGGGTTTATACTCACTGTAGAGAACGAAGAACTGACTGCTGTAACCATTATCCAGCTGTGTTCCAGTACCTAGTGCCTTTGACATCATAGGCCTGCTGAGGGAGTGTCACAAAAATAGGAAAAGCCCCTGTCTACAAGAAGCAGTAGGAATATGTGGCAGGGTCAATCATGACAGAAAATCAAAGGACAGAGACAAGTGGATGGGCAGGGATCATGGGGGACGGGGGGGGGGGGGGGGGGGGGGGCGGGGAGAATAGGGCCCAGGATTTGGGGGAGGTTGGAGATCAAGGTCAGTAAAGTTACTGATTTCAGTGGCTCAGCCTCCTAAGGGCACATGGCCTCAGCATCATCTCACTGATGCACTGAGGAGTGTTTGCCATCTGTCTGGGCACAGGGTGGGGCGTCGTGGTGACTTTTATGATGCTAGAGAACATGGCACCAGCTGTGAAGTAATGTTACCCACAGGTGGATGGATGTCATACCTGTCAGTCACCTCTGAATGTGCGGTAACGTCCCTGTTCCTCTCAACAGCTCAGCTTCATTCGAGAACGTGGCAGGATGCAAAAGAACATAGGCAGCAGCTGCGAATTCTTGCAGAAATAACTACTGTGCATTCACATGCTGCCAGACAGCAGTGTTGTCTGTAACTATTGGCTGGAGACCCATGTCTCGTGAACCATCGCTTTTAGATGGGGCTTCAGGAGTCCTTATGTCAGAATGTCTAGAGACCTCACAAGCACTTGGTGACTCCGGAACGTCCCTGGAGCAGAGGCCTGTGTAATCAGCAGTAACAGCACGGGTGTCCTGCTCTGCGGAACTAGCTGCGGGCGCCACGTCCCCTCTATATCTGCCTAGTCTCTTCCCTGTCCTAACACTGTTTGCACAGGGTAGTGACTTCCTTATGTAGAATTTCGGAGGAACTTGACTGCTCTCTGTCTCCTCGTGGCTACAGTAGTTTCCTAATGACCTCTCCCCTTACCTTTCTTTCCTTATAGTTTGTTCTTAGCACACCTGTCTCTGTGACCCATATGAAACACTTGAAGTTTAAAACCTAGATTCTTGTCGGAGTCAGCTCGGTGGCTAAGAGGCGGCACTGCTCAGAGGACTTGGTTCTCACAGCGGCCCCTAGTTCCAGCGCTGGCAGTCTGCTGCCTTCCTCTGGTGTCTGCCACGCCTGCACACATGCACATACCATACACAGACACAGCTACATACATACATATACTTACAAACTACAGTCAGAGCCAGGCTTGGTGGCTGGCCTGTAACTCACTGTGGAGGTCAAGCTAGCCTTGAACTCACAGAGATCCACCTGTCTGTGCCTCCCAAGAGCTGCGATTCAAGGTATTCACGACCACACCCAGCTGAATTTTTAAATGCTATATTGTAAACTATTAGGGCTTATTGAAAAAAAGCTACTCATCACTCAGCCTCAGGAGATCTCTCCCTAGTGTTTCCTGAATTAGCCATTTTTTTTTTCATGCAAGACTGCCCAGTCTGGATTTTTTTCAAAGCCCAAAGAAAGTATTAACAAATTAAAAATTGAAAATATATTTCCTCTTTTGGTAAAAAACGGCATAGATAGAACCCCTGCAACAACCCATCTCTGTCCATGCAGCTTGGTAACGTCATCATCAAAGTCAGGATGAGGACTGAGCCCTGGGCTTTGCTGGTTCTTCACATTTCAGCTGATGCTTCTAGCCAGTGAACAGACTAACACAGACATTGTCCTAACACCTGAATGTCTCCATGGAAGAGCCGAGGGAGAACCATGGGAAGAGAACTTGAGATCAAAGAAATAGCTCGATGGTAGATCCCTTGCCTAGCATTTCAAGACTGAGCTATGAAACCCCACCTGAGAGCATAGCAGTGACAGAGACAAGATCAAGCTGTTTAAGTCTGGAGCCTTTGCAGACTAGCTAAGGAAATGCCTGGGAACACAGCACTAGGAAGAGGGCAGAGGCTTGAATATCTGGAAAAGCATGCTCCGTCCAGAGTCACAGCGCAGTGGCTGCCAGCCGGTTACTCTGATTTCTGTTTGGTAATGGCTGTACTCCACTTAGCTTGGCAAAGCCTTGCACTCATTTTGTTCATGACTGTCTTGGAGAACAGGTTCGGCAGCCCATGTTGTTTGCTTCTTGCTTGCTTGCTTGTTTTGTATTTGCTCGTGAAGGCTTCCAATACATGTCTCACGAGCTTTGTTGTTATTGGTTTTGTTTTTATAAGATGTGATCATATGTAGTCCAGGCTGGCCTGGAACTCCCTGTATAACTGAGGATGACCTTGAATTTAGGGTTCTCTTGCCTCTGCCTTCCGGTGCATTACAGATATGCACCACCATAGCTGTGGGTAGAAGCCAGGTTTTCGTGCATGGCAAGCGTACACTTCCATGGGCTATACCCTCAGCAAATGTTTTTTTTTTTTTTTTTTTTTTTGACATAATTTGTTAATGTATAATTTGCCAGACAAAAGCCAGTGTCCGGCTAGAGAGGACAGTTTAGTAGTTAAGAGTAGTTACTGTAATGGAACTCAGATGGAAAAGTATCCTGGTAGGAATACCACAAAGTCACCGTGAGCTCAGCGGCTCTGCTCCAGCTGGAAGTGTTACAGCCCTGCTCCGGGAAGGTTCCCCCAGTGCAGGGGTAACAATCCGGCCCCAGTGGGGCAGAGTTCCCCAGCGAAGTTGTCACAGCTCTGTTTAGGTCCCCCAGAGCATAACAGCTCTGCTCTGGTGGGCGAAAGTTTCTCCGGCAAAGTGATAGAGTTCTGCTCCAACGAAAGTGTCACACTGCACAACAAACCTAACCCAAGACATTCACTGGGAAGGAAGAATCTAGGGGGGTGGCTGCCTCTAAGGTGAGAAGCAGCAGCAAACCGAACAGGGCACAGAGCTTATATAGAGTTTCTTCAGGGGCAGAGCTTTCCAGGGTGGCTTGGGATTGGTGGGTTTTGTAGCCTGATTCTGGGGAAAGCTTCAGGGGCAGGGTGTTTTTCCCTTGACCCAGGTCTCAGATCAGGTCAAGGTCAGGCTTCTTTCCTCTTTACCCTATACTTACTGCTCTTGGAGAGGACCTGGGTTTGGTCCTCAGCACCCACGTGGTGGCTTACAACCATATGTAACTGGATTCAGAGGGTCCAACACCACACGTGGTGCACAGACACATTTAGGCCAACACTGTACAGGAGGATGAAAATAAGGAACTCCTTAATGAAGACAGATGGTGTGGGTCTGAGTCGGAGCACTGAGGTTGCCACACCAGCCTGTTTCTATGTATTCTCCAGGCCCAATGATATGTTACGATTTATTTTAAAATTTAGCTGTGAATCTCATCTCTGTGCTATGGTAGGTATTTAATTAATCATAAAACCCACCAGAGATTATTTTCTTGTTTTAAATTATTTTGGCACAAAGGGTGATATCTTTCTGTTTATAAGCAGATTCCTCAAGGAGCCATCGGGTAGTTAGAGTTGACGGCAGTAATGCTGACTCTTGGGATCATGTCTTTAAGCATGCCCCACCCCGTTAGTATTTTCAAGTCCTTTCTCATACGAGAAAGAGGGGACACATTCTTCACACTTGTAACTCTTACAGAAACGAACGGCCTTTGTTTCTCAAGTCTGTGTAACAGACTGGTGCAGACCATGTGGCTGCAGATTACTAGAAATTTGTCCCTACATCTGCAGTCCAGATGTCTCAGACCCTTTCCCTGAGCATGGAGATCAGCTCGACATAACTGCAGCCATCTTTCTTGTGCACTGAGTGATCTGGGTAGGCATTCGAAACAGAGTCGTGAAGACCAGTAGCCAGTGTTGTCTGAAGGATTCTTCCTGTGTTACACAGTTCTTTTAAGGACATTGTCTACTCCAGGGAACTGTGTGTCCCCCTGTCCAGCTTAACACACGGATCCCTTCTTCTGCCTCCTTGGCTGCCCAGGGATCTGGAGGGCCACAGTCTGTGCAGTGCTACATTGATTTACAAACTGTTCATTGGAAGCATCTTCCACATTGTGTGTTCTCCCACACCAGGCTAAACAAAAGTAGGCATGTGCATGGTCTCCCTCTCTGAGGCTCCAGGAACATTCTGTTCCTTGACTCTTCTATATCCCGAGGTTGCCAGCGTTCCTGGATTTGTGGCCACACCCTTCCAATTTCTGCACCTCCGCTCCTAAGGGTGCAAATGACAGTCTCCCTGATCTCAGGATTCTTCATTTAATCTAATCTGCGTGCACAGTCCCTCCAGAATGCTTACTCTGGAGGTAATCAGGTCAGAATTTGAATACTGGTTCTCTGACCAAGTTTCTTTACCTTCTTTGAAAGTAGAGAGGTTTGGGAACTGCCAAGAGCTATCGTGTGGCGCCAATGTTATTTCTGACCTCCATCTTCCTTTCTTGACATCAGAGTCTTACTTTGACTGTTACCTAGAGCCAGACCCAGTTGCTGGTGGGCGCCTTTCTGTCCCCTGAAGGCTGGTGAACTTTGCACTGTACCGTTGTGGGTGAGCACACAGCTGGAGACCCCTCGGTCACGGTGGCCACTCAGAAATCAGTGTCCTATGTGTGAATGCCGAGTGCCCTTAACTTGGCGACCAGAGAAGCACGAAGCAGAGCTGACCCCGATGCTGTGGCTCTGTGCAAAGAAGTTTGCATAGGGAATGAGGAGAGGATGCCTGGAAAGAGCTGAGGAGAGATCCTGAGGGACAGTTGGAGACAGTCATAAAGAGTGTCTTGGGGCCTGCACTCCCCGGCACACTCCCCTGCACACTTACTTGTACACATCTTTGTGACAGGTTGATTTTTTCACAGTTTGGTGTCTGTGTCTGGTCTGTGTAAGTGTAAGCGCCTGATTTCCCCCATGTGAGGCCCTGTCCAATGCCAGGTGTGCCATTCGGGTACAGGAGGAGAGAGCAGGTGAAAAGTCTCTTTGTTGAAGGTTTGAAGGTTGAAGTTTGAGTCTTTAGACAACAGAGTGGCATGTCTCACCAGGGCAGTTATCTGTCAGGCCACAGCTTTGGTGAATTCAGGCCGCAAAGTTCCTGAGTCACAGGCTGCCCTGAAGATCACCTCTGCCTCATCCTCTCTGCCTCATCCTCTCTGCCTCATCCTGGCCTCAGTGACCCTGAGGCCTTCTGCAGATCCTCTTCCTGCAGGAGTCTTCCTGCTGCCCCTGCCTGCCTGGCCTCTTAAGGAAGCATGTGAGCAGCAACAGAGCAGACACAGAGGAGGAGGAGGCTGGGAAAGAAGTCACAGCCCTGCCAGTGCAGGGCAGGAGAGCCCCTCAGTCCAGCCGCAGCAAGGAAGGAATGTGCAGGGCCACCACCCACAGTGGAGGCATGTGGTCTCACTGGGTGCAGGGCCACCACCCACAGGGCAGGCATGTGGTCTCCCTGGGTGCAGGGCCACCACCCACAGGGCAGGCATGTGGTCTCCCTGGGTGCAGAGCCACCACCCACAGTGCGGGCACGTGGTCTCACTGGGTGCAGGGCCACCACCCACAGGGTAGGCGCGTGGTCTCCCTGGGTGCAGGGCCACCACCTCCAGGCTATGTGGTCTACCTGGGTGCAGGGCCACCACCCACAGGGCAGGCATGTGGTCTCACTGGGTGCAGGGACACCACCCCCAGGCTGTGTGGTCTCACTGGGTGTGGAGCCTTTAGTGTTAGATGCTTGTACACATCTCAATGCTTATTTAAGGAGCCTGGACCTTTTCTGATTCAGTTGATGCTTTTTGAGAGTTCTTGAGGAAAAATGTTTAATGGAAAATGAAAAAAAATTTCTTGAGGAAAAAATTTTAATGGAAAGAAAAATCAGATGGACAGTGGTTCCTTCCATTGGAACATGTTTTCCAAGACCCTCAGTGAGGACTGAAACCCCAGAGAGATACAGGCTTTTCCTATGCATGCTTCCTGCGGCCACAGTGTACTGTGTAGATGAGGCAGAGCACGACATTGAAAACAGAACAGGCACAACCGTACCCTGGAGTAAACGTCCCAGGAACGCGGTCTCTTGTTCTTCCAGAGCATCTTCCTGCACTGTGTTCTGTTTTCAGACCGCAGTTGACCACAGGCCACTGGGACCACAGAAAGTGGAACAGCAGACTGGGGGAGGGGAGAGCTACAGGTGTCACCAGACACAACTTAAGCTGACATCTGGGGGCTGTTGGGTTCTGACCTCAGTGGGTAGATGACCCTGCAAATGGAATCTGGAACCTCAGAGCGTTTCTGGAGTGTTGGGAGAGGAGACCAAGTGACCAGAAGCAAGTAGGCACCAGCTTTCAGTTTAGAAGCAAACCGTCCACTGTGGGGTGGAGCAGAGGCTGGACAGCACAAGGCTTCATGGGAGTGGCGTTGTGCATCCCTCCACGCTGGTGGGGGTTCCTTCTGGACCAGGACTGAGTATCCAGAGGACAGAATATGGTCCTTGTGCCTGGTGAATATATCTGTTAACAAAGAACTAGACCTGCAAATAATTATAATACAACAAAATCTACATACACACGTGGAGAGAGAATGGTGTGGGGGGAAGGGTGGGGGAGGAGATGAGCCCTCACTGGAAAAGTCACCTCCTAAACCAGGCTGTGTGGTACACCTGCACCCTCAGCTGCTTGAGAAGTGCCACTGAGGTAAGAGGATCATGGGATTGAAGCCAGTGTGGGCCACAGAGTGGAGCCCTGTTGTAGCTGAAAGTTTTTCTGTGTCTTGCCTGGCCGGCGGTTGGGACAAATCTCTCACCCACAGTCCCTCAGTCTTTTATAAAATAATCAGACACAGGTTTATATTAATTAAAACTGCTCGGCCATTAGCTCAGGCTAACTACTGACTAGCTCTTACACTTAAACTCAGCCCATTTCTGTTAATCTATATGTTACCACGTTTTCTATGGCTTTACCTGTGTGCCATTACATGCTGCTCCCTGGACGGCGGGCTGGCATCTCCTGACTCAGCCTTCCAGAGTTCTTCCCAGAATTCTCCTTGTCTCTTATCCCGCCTATACTTCCTGCCTGGCTACTGGCCAATCAGTGTTTTATTAAAAGCATTATTGCACTGCACACTGCATCAAAAAAAACAAAAAGGAAAAGAAAAAGGGGATGGCTTTAGGGTAAAGGAACTTGCTGCCAAGCCTGAGGACTCGAGTTCAGTCCCCAGGACCATCCTCATGGTGGAAGGTGAGCACTGACTCCCACAGTAGTCTTCTGACCTCCACATATGTGCTGGCTCTGTCGTGTGGGTGCACACCCAAAAATAAATGAAAGAAAGTTTTAAAAGAGAGTTTTCTGTGCTTAGGTTAATTTCACCTTTCTGTTAGGCAAATTGGTATTTTTTTTTTTTTAACAATCTTTAAACGGTTCTCCTGTACTGCGCTTGGTCTGTTTAAAATCACAACTCAGGAAGAAGCTGACTTTTGATTTATGATGGTGATGCTAATGCCAGGTCACAGCCAGTCACCCTGCTTTTCTTTTCTCTTAGTGTCAAATCAACAGTGCCTTGACTTCCTTCCACACTGCTCTGGAACTCGCCGTAGATCAGAGGGAGATCCAGCATGTCTGTCTGTATGAAATCGGTAACTATGAGACTCCAACATGTCTGTCTGTATGAGAGCGGTAACTATGAGAATCCAACATGTCTGTCTGTATAAGAGCGGTAACTATGAGAATCCAACATGTCTGTCTGTATGAAATCGGTAACTATGAGAATCCAACATGTCTGTCTGTATGAAATTGGTAACTATGAGAATCCAACATGTCTGTCTGTATGAGAGTGGTAACTATGAGAATCCAACATGTCTGTCTATATGACAGCGGTAACTATGAGAATCCAACGTGTCTGTCTATATGACAGCGGTAACTATGAGAATCCAACGTGTCTGTCTGTGTGTGTGAGGGTAACTCTGAGAATCCAGCGTGTCTGTCTGTGTGAGAGGGTGACTGTGAGAATCCAGTGTGTCTGTCTGTGTGAGAGGGTAACTCTGAGAATCCAGTGTGTCTGTCTGTGTGAGAGGGTAACTCTGAGAATCCAGTGTGTCTGTGTGAGAGGGTAACTCTGAGAATCCAGTGTGTCTGTCTGTGTGAGAGGGTAACTCTGAGAATCCAGTGTGTCTGTGTGAGAGGGTAACTCTGAGAATCCAGCGTGTCTGTGTGAGAGGGTGACTCTGAGAATCCAGCGTGTCTGTGTGAGAGGGTGACTCTGAGAATCCAGCGTGTCTGTGTGAGAGGGTGACTCTGAGAATCCAGCGTGTCTGTGTGAGAGGGTGACTCTGAGAATCCAACGTGTCTGTGTGAGAGGGTAACTCTGAGGCATCTGCCCACCCTTGTGCTCAAGCTGCTCCCTGCTCCAGTTCCGTCTTCCTGGGAAGACGCCGCTCTGTGTGATGAGGATTACCCTGTGTGCTGTCACCCGAGCACACACTAAAGCTTGTCTCGCTGGTACTCGCTGCTCCTTGCTGCCATTTTTAATTTGGGAACAGTGGACAATGTGGGGCGGATTGACTGTGGTGCCCTTCTCTGGTGCACATTAAAGTTCAAGGCTCTTGAAGTGTAGTGCCCAGGAGAAAGCAGCACCCCAGCTCTAGCCATCCGTCCTTGAGACCTTACATAAGTTATTGAAGCCTCTGAGCCACTTCCTGCCAATGGGGGGACCCTGTGTTCCACTTAGATTTTTGTTTGTTTGTTTTTGTTTAACTTGACCCAAGCCAGGGTCATCTGGGAAGGAGGAACTTCAGTTGACAAAAGGCTTCCATCAGATGGCTTGTGGGCAGGTCTGTGGGCATTTTCTTGATTAATGACTGATGTGGGAGGGCTCCACCGATGCCACCCCACGACAGGTGGTCTCAGGTGGCATAAGAAAGCAACTGAGCAAAGGATGAGAAGCCAGTGGGTGTTCCTTCATGGCCTCTGCTCCAGTTCCTGTCTGTAAGTTCAGTGATGGACTGTGATTGGGACCAATAAGCCAAATAAACACTGCCCTCCCAGGTTGTTGGGGTCAGTGTTAGGTCCCTGGCTTATCCATTTCTTTTCATAGTGGCAGTAGTGTATTGGAGGAACCAGTGATGGACCCCCACCCACAGTCCTTCCATCTGTGGGCCTGAGAAAGTCACGAGCCTGTTGATGTCCCCAGTCTAACCCCGGGACACCATGAACCACTTGTGCACGTACTCTGCACAGGCTGGCGTGCAGACGCTGTGCCTGAGTGTGGGAGGCAGTTAGCAACTGGGAATCAACTGCTGCTGTCTACCAGAATGCAGGCTGGGGCTGGATGGAGGCGAGATGAACTGTCCTCAGCACCAGCATGCCCGGGAGGGTGGAAAGGGCCTCACGGCTTGCCAGCTTGCACTGGCCTCTCACGTGGGTTGAGCATGCGCACCGATGCTTTCTCCTAACGAGTGCTGTTTGATGGCAGTTGCTAAGTGTCTGTTCTGGCCAAGTTGCCTCTACACTGCCCTCCCTGCCTCTGCTGCACATGCATTACTCTCCCTGTGACAGCAAGCAGGTTGGAATCTGTCTAGACAGCACACCATCCTCCTCCGTACTTCCCCATGGGTTGTCTCAGACTTTACATTGAAGGTGTTTAAGGGAAACAATAATTCCTTGAATTTTTTTAAGTTCAGTTTGAAGCACTTCCAAGAACACTCACAGAGAAGGGGTTCAGTCAATGCAATTAGAGGTTCATAGCTTAACTGTGGGCGGTGGAGTTCCCTGCTTCAGGATGGTGTACTGTGCTCACTACCCCAGGGTGTTGTTCTAACTCGTTGAGGTAGAGTGATGCACTAACCTGGCGCCTTGGGGCACTGCACTGCATCTTTACCATGGAGTGGTGTACCTTGCTCACTGACTCGGGAGCGCGCTAACGGTGCTTCTTTTGCAGGCTGGTGCAGCATGATTGAACTCAACTTCAAGGATGCATTTGACTCCTTCGAGAGGCTGAAAAATGAGTCCAGATGGTCGCAGTGCTATTACGCCTATTTGACTGCGGGTGAGTGAGTCCTGTCTGTGTGGCCAGTCCACGCCCCAGTCCTGGCCAGTGGGGTTGGAGGAGGAGGAAGCTCAGGTATGTGCAGGCATGGCTTCTTCTTTCCCTGTCTGATTAAGGAGTTTAAAAGTAGGAACAAAATGTTAAGGGAAATCTTGGGGAGACCTGGTGGAGCCACCGTATGATACCAGGAAAATCTGGGTCCCTTCCTGGGATTCTTAGTGTCTTAGTAAAAGGATTTAAGAATAGAGACAAACAAACTTCCAAGATAATTTATTCAAATTGAAAAGAAAAAAAAACCCCTAGGGTGGGCAAGTTGGAACTCTGCCAGCTGCCCAGGAGGGTGGAGGAGAGAAGGAAAAAAGCCAGGATGCCTAGAGAAGTTGACATAGAGGTTGGACTCAGTGACAGGCAGCCACGGGGAGCCGGGGTGGGGAACAAAAGGAAGGAAGCCCGGAGTGCCGGAGTGTGAGAGCTCACCCAGGCTCTCAAGCATCCAGAGGAAATTGACACAAGTGAAGGAAAGGGGTGATTACAGCTTTTCTGAGTGAGGAGACCTGCTGAACCTTCCTCTTAGTGCTTAGGGACTAGACAAGGGGGTGAGGATTCTGGGAAAGAAAAGTACATTATCTTAAGGTGCTTCCTGGGGGTGCTCCCACCTTCCTGAGGGGTGCTCCCACCTTCCTGGGGGGGGTGCTCCCTTAGCCAAGGCCTCAACCTTCACAACTGGATTAACTCCTAAGAGGCTACCGAGCATGTCTCTACCTGCAGGCCAGTCCTGTTCTTTGCTGTAACCAAGTAAAGGGGGCAGAAATGCCCAGAGACCCAGCTGGATTCCAAGACATCCAGGGCCGATCCAGTCATCCCACACTCCCATCTGGGACTGCTAAGCTTTAGAAATGCTTTCCTGAGAAGTGTTTCTCCTCCCAAGCCCCCACTTCCCCTTTCTTTTCCTTTGCTATGTTTTTATCTATTAGGATTTTAAAATATTTTTCAGAATCGGACATGTCTTTTTCATTGTGCAAGGAGTTTCTAGTTGGCGCTCTGCTTAAGGAGTTCATGGAGCTTGAGTTTGCTCCAGCCCCGTTTTACGTGTCAGCGAATCCTGTTCACAGGGTGTTGTCACAGAGCGCAGGCCACCCTCATGCTGTGGACCATCACAACAAGCATGACTGTGTGCGTGGTGTGCCTTTTGCTTTTGGAAGCTCTTGGACGACATAGATAGCATTGTGCTGCCACCTGGTGGACAAAGCTGTTGTCTGTCTGTGAGTCACAGAATGCCCTGGTTTGGGATTGTAGAGGTGCAGAACTGGAGACCAGAGAAGTGGAACTGTGCATCTCCTGCCTTGGAGCAACCCTTTGTGAAGGTCTTCAGGTCTGCCCTCCATAGGCAACCTCAGAAGTGATTCTTCTGCTTAAAATTCAGGAGTAACATGAATATTTGTCTTGGTGCTGGGAATCGAACTGAGGACCTTGCATGTGTTTAGTTAAACTGTGCTCTCCCCCTGAACTACATCCAGGTACCACTGAGTACCCCAAACAGTACTGTAAACATCCCCTTATTCCTTTGAACATTTGGCTTTAGTGAGACGTCTTCCCCTTTCAATTCCATCCCCTTAATTCATCCAACTAAAACAAGACAGGGTCTGCATTGGTCAGGCTGTGTTGGTCCTGCATTGGTCCTGGCTGTCTTAAAAATCCCTCTAAAGGGCCAGGCAGTGGTGGTGCATGCCTTTAATCCCAGCACTCGGGAAGCAGAGCCAGGAAGCAGAGCCAGGTGGATCTCTGTGAGTTCGAGACCAGCCTGGTCTACAGAGCAAGATCCAGGAAAGGCACCAAAGCTACACAGAGAAACCCTGTCTCAAAAAATCCCTCTAAAATCACATCAGAGAGCAGTCGGGACAAAG
Source organism: Peromyscus eremicus (assembly GCF_949786415.1). NCBI lineage: Eukaryota > Metazoa > Chordata > Mammalia > Rodentia > Cricetidae > Peromyscus > Peromyscus eremicus. The sequence continues at coordinate 3,364,178 of NC_081435.1, forward strand.
TGGATCACGTCTGTGCCCTGTGCAATTTCTGCAGGGCGTCCCTTTCCCATGCCTTTGGTTCGGTGTTGATTGTTTCTGACGTGTGGGTTGGTATACTATATCTCATGCTTAAAGGGTTATCTTATACAGTTTGCCAGCATCTTAGATAAAAATAGGAGCTGCTTATTGGTAAGCATTTGCTTGTCCAACACTTTGAGAAGTAAGTGATCCCCAGTTGCAGCCTGGAAGGGTGCCAGTGGTCAGTAGGTGTGGCTGGGTCTTGCGGTCAGTGGTGGGCAGCTGTTTTTTTTTTTTTGTTTTTTGGGGTTTTTTTTGAGGGGGCATACAAGAAATTAATGTATGAGATAGCTATATGATCAAACACTTACATCCCAAATATTTGGGGACATCCAAATGTCTAGTTGTAGTTGAGTGGAAGAAAAGCCCTCAGCTTTGTCTCCACAGGGGACGTTTGGAGGAGCAGGTGCGAACAACCCCATGGGGCAGGTGAGCAGCAGCTGGTCCCACAGTCGGGAGGTGCCTCGCAGGCTTGTGTTGGAGTTGGCCACAAAGCAAAGTGTGTGGTGGCCAAAAGGGACGGTGTCCAGCACTCAGGCTTTAGTTCCCTGTCTTACTGCTTTCTGGTGATGAAAACCACATAGCATTGGTCCTACCGTTTGGGGCATTTTTCATTGTACTTGGGAGCTGCTTCCACGCCACTGTCGTCCATCCCCAGGACTCCCCGACGGGTCCACAGTGGAAGTCTAAACACTGACATCTCTTCCTCCTCCAGCACGTGGCCACGACTTTTCTACATTCCGTCCCTGAATTAACTATAACTACCCTGTGCCACATGTGAGCACAACGTATTGATCTTTTGTGTCTGGTTTATTTCATTTATCAAAATGTGTTAAAGGCTGATCCATATTGCGGCACATCCCAGTATTTTCTTTATTTTTAAGGCCGCATAGTCTCCCAGTGCATGTTGTATACCTGTCCCGTCTTGTTCACGCATTCATCCTCCAGTGGACATTGGTGTGCGCTGCTTCCTCTGAGGGTCGGTCGCCAGTGTGTTCACTGAGAACACTGGTGGACAGACGTCAGTCTATTCCCTTGCTTTCAGTTTCTTGAGAACATCTGGAAACAGAATGGCTGGATCTGATCCTCTGCTATTCCTGCAGTGTTTCTGAAAGGTTAAAACTACTTAAGAATTATGCTACCAGAGAAGAACGTTACTTAGGGATGCTATAGCAGTCTTAGTGGAAGAGTAGCTGTGCCAAGTTCTGTCTAGGTCTCATCCTTAAGTACAGGTCCCTCCTGTTTTCAGACAGTGGTGGGCTTTTGAAACCTCAAAACTGCTATCTCCAACTGTGAAGTACGAGGAAGGCTGGAGGGTTGGAATGTGTTCTTTGGAGTCTGTGGCATTGATGTTGTGTATTTTATATGTGGCTTAGATTAAGCAGGACCTTTCTCTATCTCTCATCATGTGTCTTAGCCACTGTCCTTTTGCTGTGGAGAGACATCATGATGATGGAAACTCTTACCCCCCAAAAAGCATTTAATTGAGAGGCTTGCTTACCGTTTCAGAGGGTTAGCCTGTGGTTATCATGATATGATATGATAGCCTGTGGTTATCATGGAGGGAAGCATGGTGCAGGCAGGCGTGGGGCTGAGAAGTAGCTGAGAGTTCTACATCCTTATCCATGGGCAGCAGGGATGGGGGATGGGGAGGGCAGGGAGGGAGGGACACAGACAGAGACGCAGAGCAGAGACTGGGCCTGGAGGGCACCTCCTCCAATAAGACCACACCTAATCCTTCCACACAGTTCATCGACTGGGGACAGAGCATGCACGTTTATGAGCCCATGGGAGTGCATTTTCATCCGACTGTCACGTCATTTGACCCTGTAAGAGTGTCTTGGGTTAGTTAGGGAGATTACTCAGTCACTTAAGTGCCATCTGCATCAGTGTGTCTGGTCCCCAGCACCCACCTTTTGACTGTGCTGGGTGCAGCAGGGCACACCGGGGAGGCGGAGCCAGGTCGATCCCTGGAGTTTGCCAGCCAACCCACCTACCCGGATCAGTGTGCTCCAGGCTCAGGGGAGGACAGGGTCTTAGCAAAACCAGCTGGAGAGCTAAAGAAGGGGAGGAGGAGGAGGAGGAGGAGGAGGAGGAGGAGGAGGAGGAGGAGGAGGAGGAGAACACTGGCCTTGGCTTCTGGTCTCCACATGCACATGTGTCCCCATGGTCATGTGCATAGGCCACATAATCAAGATGTTCTCAGGCCAGCAAGATGTCTGTGGGACCCATATGGGTAGGAGAGGATCCACTCCTGCAAGTTACCCTCTATCTCCACGTGTGCACTACAGTGTGCGTGCCCACACATGTGTACACATACATAACTGTGAGGAAGGTCGAACTGAAATAAGAATGTTCCCAGTGATCTGAGACACCTCAAGCTAAGGCAGCAGAAGTCCTCCTTCCTCACTGGTTTGCTGGGCCTCAAGACTTCGCTCCCTGTTCCTCTTTGTCCTGGATCCACAGTGACCGCTTGGTGACACAGACTGTCACACCCTTCTGGTGCTGCCATGCCATTGCTGAGGTAGATGTGGCCATTGTTTTGGATTGGCACAGATCCTACTCTGTTTATGCAGGTGGAAATGGGTAGTTTCTTCTTTTGAACCCTCTTACTACCAAGAATCTCCCGACATCCCCTCACCTCAGCATCCTCAGCTTTCGTGCATCTGTTTCTTTGTGCCCCGTTGATGGCTGCCGTGGCCCTGTGCTCTGCCTGCCCAGATGCTCTGGTTTTTTAAGTAAAGAAGGCAGAAGTAGCGGGCAGGTTTCCTCCATTCCAACTGGGGAGAGAAGCGACATGAGGCCAAGACCAAACCCAGTGAAAAGAGCAGGCGTTCAGTGCTGCTGGGAACTGAGCGGGCGAGGCCCCAAATAACGGCCATTTCATTAAGGTAGTGAGTGGTGCTGATGCTGGACATGAAGCTTGCTGAGGAAGCAGAGGGAATGTGACTGATCCCCAGACTGGGAGGCAGGTGGCCTGTTGGCCAGCGAGTGTCAGCCACCCTTCAAGGTGCAGCTCAACTCCCAGCTCCTCATGGCTCCCCACAATCCAGAGAAAAATGATCCTGTTTTCTCTGAGCATTCTAAAAACACCACATTGCTCCTCCCTAAGGGCTTCCATCTCCATAAGCATTGCAGCAATGGGACCCTGTGTGTGTGTGTGTGTGTGTGTGTGTGTGTGTGTGTGTGTGTGAGAGAGAGAGAGAGAGAGAGAGAGAGAGAGAGAGAGAGAGAGAGAGAGAGAGAGATATCGTCCTCATACATCCCTGGTGGCTTGTGATGGGGATGGCCAACGAGTGTGTGCAGACTGCTTCGTGAATGCATGCTCCCCGTGCTCCCCGTGCTCCCCGTGCTCCCCGTGCTCCCCGTGCTCCCCGTGCTCCCCGTGCTCCCCGTGCCCCCTGTACTCTTCTTCCTACACCCTTGTTACTCAGCGCTCCGAAGGCAGGATCTTCAAGTAGCTAATATACCCTGTGACAAGAACTGAACATTTTATTACATGTGAGACTGTCTCCTCCTACTGGAGGGCAAGAACCCAGATGCTTTGTGTCCCAAAAAACTCTGGAAACACCAGCCTGCTAGAAAGAGTTGAATCCATGGGGTGGGGTCCTATGGACATAACTTGTTTGTGTCTTTTCCCTGGAGACCATGGGAATACAATTCTGATGTTTTGCAGTTTGTCAGGGGGCCACTGGTGACGTAGATGGGGCGCAGCTTGTCTTTAAAGAAGTCCAGAAGCTGTTCAAAAGGAAAAACAACCAGATTGAACAGTTCTCAGTAAAAAAGGTATGTATGTATGTCAGAACCTGTCCGTCATGAGCATCACCTGTGATGGATGGGGACACTAACACCTCCCTGGATAAGCTTTATGCTGTCACATTCAGTGTGTTTTTCTTGTGGCCTTGTTTCTGCTCTGAGGAGAAAGGGCACACATAACTAAAGCAGGGTTGTGTTTTGGCTTTTAATGAGCTATCCTGGACCCTGTACAGCTGATGAGCCCTCCTGGAAAGAGGAAGTGTCTGTCTGAAGTTTGAGTCACTTTAGAAGTTGGTAGAACCCATGAGAGGCAGATGGCTCTGCTTCCCAGGATGATGACCACATCACATTTTCATATAATAAAGACCAAATGTGGCATTACATTTATCTGTAGAAGTCTCAGGACTATGGGGGAACTGTCCCAATTTTACTGTCTATTTCTGACACTAAGATGTGGCTGAATAACCTTGAGTGACATCCTAGCTTGTCCTCGTTTGGTTTTTCCTTCACTTTAGTTTTAAAGTTTTTCTTTTACTCCATAAGGTTTTAAAGTTTAATTAGCTTTTATTAAATGAATAATGAATGAATTTGTTCCAACATAAAGTAGATGAGAGGGCTGCAGAGACGCGGGGACAGCTCAGGGTGATGACTGCTCTTGCAGCAGAGGACCCAAGTTTGGTTCCCAGTCACAGTGCCCAGCTGCCTGTAACTCCAGCTCCAGAGAATACAGTGCCGTCTTCCGGCCTCAACAAGACCCTTCACTCAGGTCTACCTCTGCCTGTGCGTGCGCACACACACACACACACACACACACACACACACACACACACGCACACACACACACACACACACCTAAAAAATAAAGTAAATCTTTGACATAAGTAAATAGATCACAAGGCTGGGATGTGCTCGGTACTATGGCACTTGTCCAGCATATTCAGAGCCCTGAGTTTGGTTCTGCAGTACTGAAAAATAAATACATACATAAAATTATAACGCAGAGTACAGCTGAGAGCGGCGGGCCTAAGTTCATGATTGAAAGTCCACAGGACCTCGACAAGAATGTGCCATATGGACCCACTGAGTTAGTCAGTCACCTAGCTTGTGAGTGGAATGCATCTTCTTCATTCCCACATTCTCAGAACACAGATACCCGAGACTTGGCTGAATAATGAATGTAAGTCATAGCAATGAATAGATACTTTTTAAAAACTACAAAACATTTGTGATGTGGAGAGACTTTCTGTTTGCAGCTGTTTACATTGATCTTGCACTGTGATGTGTCTCCAGAGCCCAGCTTGTGTTTGAGTTTGCTTTTGAAGGTCAGGGCCTGATGGTTTGAGAATTCCTTGCAGGCTGAGAGATTTCGGAAGCAAAGCCCGACCAGAGTGCTGTGTGTGCTGGCATCCATTGAAGTGCTGTACTTGTGGAAAGCTCTTCCCAACTGTTCCTTCCCCAACCTGCAGAGGATGAGTCAAGGTAAACGGTGCTCTGTGCAGTCGGCTGACTCATCGGGGCAGCCTCCCTCAGCCCCGCCCCTGACACAGAGTACACATCGATCATGCTGTGGTAGGTAGTGTCCTCGGTGACAGGAGTAGAGCACACTGGTGTCGACAGATACACTTGCCCTGGGTGCCTGGTGATGTACGTAGTAAAGGTGGTATTAACTGGGCGTGATGACACATACCTGTAATCCTAGCCCTTGTGAGGTGGAGGCAGGAGAAACAGTACTTCAAGGTCATCCTTAGTGACATAGTGAATTCAAGAGCAGGCTGAGCTACATGAGACCCTGTCTCAAAAGACAAAACAGAAGAGGGCACTGGGGCCAGCTTTACACGGGTGCAAGGTAGTGGCTGTGTGGGCACACACTGTTTTCCCAGAGGAAGCTCTTGTTTTCGTGTAAGGGTGATTTGCACACATACATGAAAGGTTCAGGTAGTGAAGTGTCTGTAAGTGTGATTTGCACACATACATGAAAGGTTCAGGTAGTGAAGTGTCTATAAGTGTGATTTGCACACATACATGAAAGGTTCAGGTAGTGAAGTGTCTGTAAGTGTGATTCTCACACATACATGAAAGGTTCAGGTAGTGAAGTGTCTGTAAGTGTGATTCTCACACATACATGAAAGGTTCAGGTAGTGAAGTGTCTGGGTGGTAGAGCTGGGCACTATGCACAGCCGGGTGTCTGTACAGAACATTTGCACAACCCTGGTGACTTCCTTGGCTCCTTCTCTGCCGGCCACCGCCTCAGTGCAGACACTGCTCTGAGCTCTGTATCCAGAGGGTAGTTTGCCTGTCTTTGACCTGCGTGGCAGTGGAATCAGGAGAGGGGCGCTCTTTGGTGCCTGACTTCCTTCATGAAGCATCATGCCTGGCATTTGCCATAGCCTCCGTTAGTAGATCGTTTCTTTTCCTTGCTGTGTAGTATTCCATTGTGTGAACATACCAGAGCTACTCTTTGCTTTCCTACCCTCCTGTTGATGACATGTTTTAAGCTGTCACGAGTAAAACTGTTACGAGTAAAACTGTTACGAATATGTGTGTTATAAAAGTTTATAAGTCTTATTTCCAGAGTAAATATGTAGCCATGTCATTAAAAGCCTACATTTTTTTTGACTCATGTGGTTGAAAATATAAAGGCCTAGAGGTAATCTTGGTACAGCCATTTTATTATAATGGCAGGAAAATTTCCCAGCAAGAAAAAAACTAGATTTTCTCATACAGTAAGGCTCTGTTATGTATTAAACAAATAATCGAAGCTTAGTTATAGACATTTGAATGGCATGTTGTGGTCTATAAAATAGTTTGCTACCCACCACAACCCTCAGAGGTACGGAAGGAAGGGAGGCCATATCACATACACTCCACACACATGCACCTGCAAACATGTGAATACACATACACCTCACACACATGCACTTGCACACACATGAATACATATACACATGTGTACCTGCACACATGTGAATACACATACGCCTTCACACATGTGCACCTGCACACACATGAATACATGTACACACGTGCACCTGCACACATGTGGATACACATACACACAGAAAGGTTGTATTTTTGCCCTTCTTTGGTTAAGGAGAGTCACGAGGGGATGAGCAATGGGCACCTTCTGAAATTTGGGGGCAAAAGCATAAACTAGCCAGAGAAACAGCTGGTGAACTTGGTGGCACTTGAGGCCCTAAGGGTGTGTCTTCCCTTCCTTCATACACCTCTCCAAGCCTGCCATGAAGTGGACGATCCATCTGTCACTGGACTGAAGCATTTGCTCCTCGGTGCCATACACAAGTGTCTGGGAAACTCAGAGGATGCTGTGCAGGTAAACACGTTGTTATGGCTCCAGTAAACAAATGAAGTCCCTGCGTGTGCGTGGCCTTGTGGAGGGGGCAGATGAGAGGGTAGACAGGACCTCTGCCCTGTGGGGGACTCTGCACCGTCTTAAGGAATGGCGTTTTCAGATGCCGGGAGGACAAGATGGTTAATGTGATGTTCTTAACGTAACTACGGATCTTAGAGCTTCCTTCTGTGGGCGCTGCTCTCTGTCAAGGATGACAGTATGGGCTGGGAGGGGAGGGAATGGGGGGCTGGCTATCTGAGGGAGCAGTAAGCCCTCATGGACAAGGACAGGGGTGTCTGGTGCGGCACATTAGGGGTACCGTGTTCTCTCCTGCAATTCCTTTTCCTCTCTTCATGACAATACATGGCTGCCCAGAGCTGAGGAGAGGCCTCCAAAGTTGTTCCTTAGGTTGCGAGTTAGGGAGATGTCCGACCCTGTGCAAGAGAGCTCCTGAGCTTCGAAGGGAGGTTTTTCCTAGCTCAGTTTCAGGCTGTGGTGAGGTGGAGCATCCTGTAAGAAGACATGACAGAGTTCCCCCAGGAGGCAGAAAATCAGTCAGGAAGAGGATATTCCTCCACAGATACGCTACAGTCACCGACTTTGCCTCCAGCTTCTCCTCCCAGAGTCCCACTGGGCTGAGGATTCATCAACGGATGGTCCATCAGCATGGAGCATCCTGATGGTCTAGTCCCTCCTCACTAGCCGAGCTGGGGACGAGGCCTTTACCACAGGCGCCTTGGGGCTGGTTTATACCCAAACAGCCGGTGTGCAGGGCAGATTCAGTAGTCATTTCCCATGTAGCTGGAGGGATTTTTGTTTTAACTAAGGTTTTGTTCATTGTTTTGTACTAGGAACTGGACTCAGGGCTTCACTCACGTTAGGTTTGCTTTCTATTATGGGCTACACCTCCAGGCCAGTTAGGTTAGAAAACTAAAATTAAAACTAAAATAAGTGGTATGACATTGCCTACTTTTTGAAATAGTTTCATATAGATTTGACCTTTAAATTATAGAATATTAATATTTTCATATTGAATTTGAAATTCATCATTTGATGTGAATTATCTTAGTTATTACATGACTCTAAAGAGCTATTTTAGATTGCATACTTAGGTAATGGCAAGGTGTATATCGGGAGGTAGACTTTGGCCTGTGTGTGGTTTTTATCTTAAAATGGGGATGTTTAGACTTTTACAGCAGACAAAGAGTTTCTTCCGGTCCATCCAGGTTGGTGTGTTGGCTGAGAGAGGAAGCAGCGTGAGTCAGGTGGCCCGATGGCCAGCGGGTTTGTGTCCTAGGGAACCTAGTGGCCTGGTGGCCAGCGTGCTTATGTCCTAGGGAACCTGGTGGCCCGATGGCCAGCGTGTTTGTGTCCTAGGGAACCTGGTGGCCTGGTGGCCCAATGGCCAGTGTGTTTGTGTCTCCTAGTGAACCTGGTGGCCTGGTGGCCAGCGGGTTTGTGTCGTAGGGAATCTGGTGGCCCGATGGCCAGCGTGTTTGTGTCTTGGGAAACCTCCCTGCAGGAGTGGATGGGCTTCTAAGGTGCAGATGAGAATTCAGAGACAGGAAGGAATTTCCGTCACTGGGTGATGTGGGTACAGACGGGGATTGTCATAGTGAGAGGATTCATTCTCAGAAGGACAGGTTTCAGCTTTCTCTTGTCCCCAGGCCCTAGTTTAATGCATCAGATCATTTGTGTTTAGATGACATGATGCATGAATGAAATTATCTAGGGGCGGTCCATGGGAACTGATGGAGGTGAAAGGGAAGAGCCTCTGGGGATGGGGATCTGTTCAAAACACACTGTGTACTTGCATGGAGATGGCCTTATGTGACCCAGTACAAGGAAAACTTTAGAATTGGGAAGAAATAAAGATCAGTAGAGAAGAGGAAGTTAGATCTAGAGAAATGCTCCGTTCCTGCCTCCTGAGGGCTGTGAAGAGCCTTCTACCAAGTAGGAAATGAATTCTTTCCAGTAATACCTGTGTGACTCTCAGTTCTTCCAGAGTGCTGCTAAAGACGAGCTGTGTCGTCAGAACAACTTGTATGTCCAGCCGTACGCCTGCTACGAACTTGGCTGTCTCCTCCTAGGCAGGCCAGAGGTAAGACTTCCTCGTGTGCTCGTGGTCTCCAGCACAGGAGCGTGCCCACGAGCAGCAGAGAATACTGTTCACTTAGACCGAACCTCCTGCTGGGTTTGCTTTCCTCGGCCTCCTGAGCGAGTCCTGGAGGCTGATGTCAGTTGATGCTAATGTTTTTAAAGAGGCAACAATGGCCACCCTGGAATTTGAATTCCAGATGTGACTTTGCATACAGATCTTCCTTTGTGGGAAGAATTATTGCCCTTTTCAGAGTGGTATGACATGGTGTAGTGCCTTGAGAATATGAGAGCCATGCCATGTCTGCCCTGTGTCTTAAAGTGTGCCACTGGTCAAGTTACCGACGCACAAGCCCACTCCCTAGTCCGCACAGTGGGCAAACCCAGCTTGCCAGTTTACTAAGAGTCATGGTGCGAATAAGTGAAGAGGACACGTGAGTCCTTGGAAATTGTTACAACATCACGGACATAACTTGGCAGCTACTATCTATTGATTATGGTCTAGGAATGGCTCAGTTAGTGAGGGACTTGCCTCCCAAGTGTGAGGACCTGAGTTTGGATCCCCAAAGTCATGAAAAGCAGGTGTGGCGGCTGTAACCCAGTGCCAAGAGATGGGAGGCAGAGCCTGAGCTCCCTGGAAGGCCACTGAGAGAAACTGTCTCAAACAAAAAGACGAAAGAACACCTGAGGATACCCCAGATCATCCTCTGACCTCTACACTCTGTACAGAGAATGCCCCCAAATATGCACACAGAGATGTGTAGGTTAGCAAGTGGGTAATTGGGTTTTTGTTGGTTTTGTTACAATCAAGTTTCACTAGTGCCCGAAAACAGTGACTCAAGTTTGTTGAGTCATTTTACCAAAACAGAAAAAATAAATAAATAAATAAAAATAAAGTACCTATCACACATTTAGATGGAACGTGAAGCTTGGTGTCCTTTCCTGTAAGGGACTGTTTACTTCTCATGGAGTCTTACCTCAATGTCAATGGACCTCAGCTCTGGGACATCAGCTCTGGGACCCGCCAGTGTCCATGCTCACTTAGCAGGTCCTCCAGCAGGTGTGGGACGTACTGTCTCCAGCCGAGACTTCGTTACTGTTACTTTAAGTTGTTTAGTAAGACTTTCAGCCTATACCACTGTGCTGAGCCAGATGGTGGTGGTGCACATCTTTAATCCCAGCACTCAGGAGGCAGAGCCAGGTGGATCTCTGTGAGTTCAAGGCCAGCCTGGTCTACAGAGCAAGATCCAGGACAGGCACCAAAACTACATAGAGAAACCCTGTCTCGAAAACAAACACAAAACACTGTGCTGAAATTGTTGCCTTTTGTACACAATATTGGGCCATGAAAACTTACTTGTCAAGTAATGCCTTAACGCAAACTAATAACTAGCTTCACATTAGAGAAAGTAGGCACTGTCCTTGGCCCCCCTTGTGCCTCCTGTGGGTTGTCCTGGTTGTGTGTCCTCCACTGATTTGCGGACATGGCTGTTAAGACACAGTCTGTTTTTCTTATGTTCACAGACTGTGGGAAGAGGCAGAACTCTACTCCTTCAGGCAAAGGTAAAAAGCACACCAGTCCCTCTTCCCATGGCTCTTGTCACCCTGTTTTCTGTACACCTGGGTCTTAATTCAGGAAAATGTGCAAGTGTTGATACATGTGTAACTAATTCTGGAGAGAACAGTAGCTAAGCAAATCCACGAGCACTGGTTTTGAAGGGTTTATTAGGATAAATTACTATCTAGTCATTCGGCATGTTTATAAGTGCTCTAGTTTTGATAGGGAAAATAAACTGTATTATTAAAATTTTTGAATAGGTCTTGCTGTGTTTCCAGATTAGTATTGCACTACTAGGCTCCAGGAAGATTCCCCTGCCTCAGCTTTCTGACTAGATGGGACTTCAGTCTTACACCACCATATCCAGCTCCAGGAACAATTAACTTTTGATTTCATAGATACATTTGAAAAATATTTGTTATTTTTATTTTACATATGAGTGTTTTTGCTTGAGCGTATATCTGTGTACCACATGCCTGGCTGGTGCCTTCAAAGGCCAGAAGAAGGTGTCTGATGCCTGGAATTGGAGTTAAGGATAAGCTGCCATGTCGGTGCTGGAATTGAACCTGGGTCCTCTGGAAGAATAACCAGTGTTCCTAACTATTGAGCTGTCCCCTCGCCCCACCTATGTTTTTGAAGAATTTCCTAACAATGGCTTGCTTTGAGCCCAACTTGAGACTAGTATTTCAAAAATAACATGAGGTCATTTTTTTCCAGAAGAATTTGTAATCCCCCTGACTCATCCTTTCGAGTGTTGGGATTACAGGCTTATGCTGTTCACCACTCTAACAGTTTTAAGCACAGTGCCTGAGTGATAGGGAGTAAGAGTATCAGGTGGATGTGAAGTCTCCTCTAGGAGGTAGGGAGTTACTCCAGGGCTGTAAGATGCGGCGTGTGCTGTCCTGTGACACCCGGGGACAGTCATCTTTATCTGGCCCTTGCAGGAGGACTTCTCCGGCTACGACTTTGAAAACAGATTGCACGTCCGCGTCCATGCTGCTCTGGCCTCCCTGAGGGAACTGGTCCCTCAGTGAGAAACTCCAAGTGACCCCTCTGTCCCCTCCACCCTGGGTCAGCACCTGAAAAGCAGAGGAGAAAGCCCCTTGGAAGAGGCCACCTGTGCCAGGGATGACTTCCTGGTGTTGCTGGCATAGTAAAGATTCCTCTTTTAAATATGTAGCTTCGGAGTAATAAAGATGTCAAATGATAAAAATAATCGACCTGGGAGAGGGTTAAGTGACCTTGTTCAAACATTTTAGTTTTGTGATTTATTATTTTTAAAATAAAATCACACTAAATATTCACCCTGTGGTCTTGTGGCAGCGCCTACATTAAACATAGATCAGAGTGGGCTAGTGTGAATTGTAGCATGTCTCTTGTGTTTAGAAAAAAATTAAAGCGTTTTCTAGTGTTTTACTTTATCCTGGAAATATCCCTATGACCGTTGTAGCACAAACATTCCTGGCTGGGCCTGGTGGCACACACCTAGTCCCAGCACACAGGAGGCAGAGGCTGGCAGGATCTCTGAACAAAATTCTTACCCCTGTTTTACTTGCAGCGAGACTCAGGTACAACAGTGGCCGCCAGCTTACTGCAGTCAGTTACTCATATTTCATGGGGCAGTAGCTAGAACGCAGACCTCAGGATCAGGAACTCGATATTATTTTAATATAAAACATGTTAATAACCCGGAACTCCATGCTTAACTTATCAAAGCTAAGATCCTCTGCAGCTCAAGTTGCATCAACCATTTTCAGCCCCAGGGCTGGAAGGTGGCTCAGTCAATGCAGTGCTTGACACACAAACACAGGACCTGAGTTCCTGTCCCCAGCACCCACATCAAAACAACAGCAACAAACCCGAGCATGCCTAAGCACAGATGTAATCCTAGTGCTTTGGGAGCAGAGGCAGGAGGATCCCTGAGCTCCTCACTGTCAAGGCGGTCTTGTTGAAACAGCTCAGGTTCAAGGAGAGGGGTAGAAGAAGACCTGAACTGGACCTCCTGCCTCTACATGCACGTACGGTAGACACATACACTCCCCGACACACACATCCCTTCCTGGATTGTCTGCACAAGTTCTCAAAGGGAGGCAACACAAGAGCAGGGAGAAGCTCAAGATCACCATCAGGAGCGTGTCCCTGCTGCCAGTCCTGCCGGAAACCTGTGTTCTAGGAGTTCTTCTGTGGTGAAAAGTGTATGATGATTAACTTTAGAAACCCTTTAGCACAGTGGTTCTCAAGGTGTGTCACGACCCCTGGGGGTTTGAACAACCCTGCATGTGGGATATTTACATTCCAATTCATAACAGTAGCAAGATTACAGTTATGAAGTAGCAACGAAATAATCTTATGGTGGGGGTCACCACAGCATGAGGAGCCGTATTAAAGGGTCGCAGCATTAGGACAGTTGAGAACCACTGCTCTAACATATATCCCACAAAGGCTATTGTAGCGTGAGTGTAGGTTTGTACCTGAGGATATTTGGTGGTGATGGACCTGCAGGGTTGTATATTGCCAGGATTCAGTCACTCACCTCTTACCCCGGGTTATTGGATATTATAAAAAGAACTCCAAGTTGTTTTAGTCCTTTATTGCTGAGCTTTACTGATGATCCGGTTTTCTCTGTGCCCAGCGCTGCACAGCTGTGGTTTTGAATAAATACCACAGGCACTTTTAAGAATCTTTGCCATAATTTGGCTCAGTCATCTTTAGGTTTCTAAATTTTCATTGAACTCAAGGTTTTCATTTTAGAGTACAATTCATTTACAAATCCTACTGTCTGAGCCACAGGTTTGTGTGATACCAATTTGTTTGTTTTTTTTTCCAGACAGGGTTTCTCTGTGTAGCCTGACTGTCCCAGAACTAGCTCTGTAGACTAGGCTGGCCTTGAACTCACAGAGATCTCCACCTGCTTCTGTCTCCCCAGTGCTAGGATTAAAGGCGTGCACTATCACACCTGGCTTGGGATATCAATATTTTATTGTTTGTTTGTTTTTTTGTTTTTCGAGACAGGGTTTCTCTGTGTAGCTTTGCGCCATTCCTGGAACTCACTTGGTAGCCCAGGCTGGCCTCGAACTCACAGAGATCCGCCTGGCTCTGCCTCCCAAGTGCTGGGATTAAAGGCGTGCACCACCACCGCCTGGCTTGATATCAATATTTTAATACTTAGGAGGTAAAAAAGTAACAAATCAGCTAGATTATTGTCAGATTTCATATTATTTACTCTGATAATGGAAGGATGGGGTATCCTAATCTGGCATTGAAGATTACCTTTAGTGGTAGAGTACTTGGTGTGCTGGAGGCCTGGGTTCTACAACCCCCGAAAACATTTAAATCTTGTTTGAGGAAGTGGTGTCTTTCGTGGAAGTCCTTCCTCACGAACTCTGTCTCATCATTATCTGTCCCTTAGCCCTGGGTCAGCCACTTCGGATAGACGATTACTGAAGTGTTCATAGTGACATCCTGATGTGGGTCTGGTAGGGAGTGAAGACGTAAGAGAAGCTGACAGCCCTGCATTCGATGGCCGAGTACATCCGAGAAGCTCGGGGTGGGGGTGGGGTTCTGAAGAGAAAGCAGTGGCCCCGAATCCTGGAAACCTGGTAACTCGAGAGAAAACTGTGGCCGTTACCAAGCATTCCTCACTTGCCTACAGTGTGTGGAAGGTGGTTCTGTCAGGATCACGGAGCAGTCTGAGACTGTCATGACATTCTTGCTTCAGTTTTTCTTCTCTGAATTTTCAGTTCAAAACCTTTCAAGCTATTAGTCTATATTCAAAGGTTACATAAAGCCCCATACTTTCAAATTAAATTATTTATAGATTAAAATTGTTTCTATTTTTGCCATTGAAGTTTCCAATTTCAAACCGTCCTATGCCACAGGCTCTCCAGTGGACCTTCCAGTTTGTAAATGTCAAACATATTTTTGTATTAGATTGTACTTTTGGTGAGAGAATGGATATTTTATGTATGCTAAATACATATTTTTAATTTGGCAGACTTGGAGGCATGGCCTAGCGATGACAATGTATTGTGTACTTTTCTGGATGATATAGTTAAGATTTTTATCTTTATGGAGTTAGGTATCTTTTTATTTTAATGCATGGTAGATAAGTCTTCTGAGTAAAGAATTAAAACTTTCAGGTGTCACAGATTAGAATATTTATTGTCACAGAATTTATAAACCAATTAATTACTGAGTTTGCACTTTTTCTATTTCTGCAAACTAAAATTAAATGGCAAAGTCTATTGGAGTTTTAACACACACACACACACACACACACACACACACACACACACTTTGCTCTGTAAGCTTTTGAAATTGATTTCTTTCTTAAGCAAAATAGTGGCAAGCATTCACATGTGGCCTTATAGCTATGAAGACACACTTGTGCCATTGTGTTGTGTGGTATGGTCTTGCTTGCTTGGGTGGAAGTAAAACAAAGACAGTAGGAAGGTTTATTCTGAACCAAACACGAGTGACTACGCCCAGAAACATTAATTCAGATTACACGGAATCTAATCTAAGCCACCATAGAAGTGGTTACTTTTGTAGTCACAGAACAGAGCCCATTTACAAATCAAGGTATGTGCAGATGCTTTGGTGAGGATGTCGGGTGAGTATCCGACAGCACAGTGGTGGAATCTCATGCGGGTTTAGATGTTGATGGGATCGTTAGCGTCTATCTGTGTTGGTGGAAACTCCGGGGCTGCTATAATACATTCCCAAAGGTCTTGCCCTACACCCAGAAGGATGTTGTTAAACCCCACAGAGGCGGGCAACAAAGGGCTAGCAAGGGCACTAAAGATAGCCCAAGACAGTTTTGGCCTTTGATTTGCACTACTACAGTTCTCCACAGCACTGGAGTTCTAACAGTGAGTCTTCCAGGGAGCTCCAGTCCATAAAGGAAAACGTGGGCCTAGATCACTGCAAGAAAATGCTGCAGAAACTAGTGCTGGGAGGTGCAGGAAGAGGAAAGGACCATGGGAGCAGGATGGGAAGCCGGCCCAGAGCAGATGCAGCCCCTTTGAACCACGTGTGAGAAACCCGGAGAGCAGTGCAGTGTGGTAAGACCCCCCCACGCCCCAGATGCGGTATGGTAAGAACCCCCCCCCCCCCAGGTGCGGTGTGGTGAGACCCCAGGAGACTGCTCCCTGTCCCTGGGCGGCTTGGGTGTGAGATGGGGCTTGATCCTAATTAAGGAGAAAAAAGCGGCAGGCAAGCTTCCCAGGAGGAAAAGTGTGCCGTGTTTGTAATTCCCTCTTTGTTTTGTGTGGCAGAGCTTACTCTTTGTAAACATTACCAAGACGGTTAGTATCTAGGAGGTGCGGGGAAAGGAGGCGGCAAGGTCAGGATAGCCAGCTGTGAATGTAGGTTTTCTTCCCTATACACCTGTGTTTGTTGTTCTTGTTTCTTTGAGACAGGGTCGCATGAATCAAAGAGACTGGAAATCACCGTGTCCTCCTGCCTCGACCTCCCAGAGCTGGGGTTACAGGCGAGCACCTCCGGGCCCTGTCTTCTGAGGTGCTGCGGACTGAGTTCAGGGCCTCGTGCACGTCAGGCAAGCTCTGCCAACTGAGCTGCGTCCTTAGCCACCGGCCGGGTGATCCAGCCCCGGCCGCAGCCCCGGCCGCAGCCCCCGCCTGGAGAACGTCAGCTCCCGCAGAGCAGGGTGCAAACACGAACGCTTCCTTCTCCCGCTCGCTCCACCCCCCCTTTGTCCTCCGGCTCCTCATTGGCTGGGTCGGCCGAAGCCTCGCCTCTTCCGGTGGGCCCCAACAAAGGGGCGGGGCTCTGTGACGCACGCATGACGCACGCAGGGGTATAAATAGTCGGCGGGCCGCGGGCTCTCCCACAGGAGCCGCCGGCGAGGGGGCAAAGAGGAAGCTTTATTGAAGCCGGAGAGAAGGTGGGCCTGGCCCGGCGGGACGGCGCCGGCCGAGCCCCGGAAGGCAGCGGGCCGACAGCGGCGGGAGGCCGCTCGGAGGGGGAGACGGGGGTCGGGCGGGAGTCTGGCGGCCCCTGCCGAGCGCGGCGCGGAGTGCCGGGTCCATGGCCCCCAAGTCCCCGCTAGCGTCCCACCCGGGTAGTGTCAGGGGCACGTGCCAGAGGATGCGCCTTTCCAGAAAGGCCGCTCTTGGCGAGGGTTCTTGAAAATTAAGAGCTAAGGTATCACTTTTGAACAGCCCTCCGTCAGCTGGGTTGGTGACAGGTCTGGTGCCACCTCGCTGCTGCTACCGCCTTTTCTCAGTCAAGGAAGTTCTTGGGGACAGTCCGCATCCCTGGCTTTCAAGTGTTCCTAAACTGAGACTTGGTACTAGCACCATCCCACTGCCGCCTCGTGGTTGGTAGCACCAATTACCTAAGGAGAGAGTGTTGTGCCTGCTCCATTTTGCCTGCTGGTCACTTTGAAAACGGCTCCTGGGGTGTTTATTTAAAAACAAAAGCAAAAACATATACATATGTATATTTGTGTGTGTATGCTTATGTGTTGCAGATCACTGCCATTTAGCGTGTGGGTGTGGTAAAGCTGCATTTCCCCCAAAAGATGGCTTAATTCGGTAATGCATCTGATGAGTAAGGGATTAAACATTTCATTGTAGTTTCAAAAGTTTTGCTTGGGTCAAAATTTATTTTTGCCTGGCCTTTAGTAAAGTGAAAGGTGCTTTTAAATAAAAACATTTTGCTGTGGCATATTGTGTTTTTATTAAAAGTTGGCCCTTGGTATAATTGTTATAAACTATGCCACTAAGTCCCATAAAACATGTAAGGGTGGTAGGGCACAATTCATTGTCAAAGTAGTCGGCTCTTTATAAGTACCCATTCTTAAGGTAGTTGTGTCTAGAACAGCTGTGATTTCCCCTAAGCAACCTTATTTTTTTTTAAATATCTCAAAGTCTGGATGATTTAAGCACCTCTTTCATATCTGGTGGCTCCTTGGTAGCTCAGGACCCAATTTAATACCCATATTTAGCAAAAGACGGGCAGCACTGTAATTTTTCCCTTACTAAAGAGATTCAATTTTTCACTTATTTGCAAGCTTTCATGTTTCAGAGTGAACACCCAATTTAGGGCCGACAAACAATACACCCATGAGAATTATAGGTTTAGGTGTGTCCAACTTGCAGCTTGTGCCCCAGGACAGCCACGAGTGCAGCCCAACATGTTTGTACATAGCATAACCCATGTCAAAAGTTAGTACAACCCCTAGATTATGTAACTCTCGGGGTACCACGTGAAAGTCATCAAGGGGATGGATATGGTGGCCCAAATCTTTATTCCCAGCACCCAGGAGGCAGTGACAGGTGGATATCTGAGTTTGAGGCCAGCCTAGTCTACAGAGAGCGTTCCAGGCCAGTCAAGTCTAAAGTGGGGTAGGGGTGGGGGTCAGCAAGATAGGAGAAAAGGGAAACAGGAAGAAAGTAAAGGGTAATTTGATTAAAGAAAGAATTATATATTATGGATATGGCATAGTACAGTACCATAGATATACCTAACATTAAAAAATAACTCAGCGGTAGAGTGCTTGCCTAGTATTATTTGGGAAAGTCCTGGGTTCAAGTCCCAATACCAAAGAGAAACAAAGCAAAACTTGTCTTCTAGAATGTGGGAAATGTGTCCAGGGATATATTTAGGAAAAAATATCTTTTTCCTGTACTCTACAAATTAGTGCCTATATTTGGATATTATTTGGAAATATATGTGCTTAATTTATCTTTATTGAAACATTGGATTTTATGTGTTTTATTTGGTCCTAAAATGTATTATTCTGGTAATCCTGGCAGGGCGTTTCCTATTGATTTAAAGTGTGTGTGTGTGTGTGTGTGTGTGTGTGTGTGTGTGCGCGCGCGCGTGCGCGTGTGCCACTTGTGGAAGTTAAAGAACTGCTCTCTAGAGGAGTTCATCCACTCCTGCTACCTTGTGGGGTCCCGGATTAAACTCAGGTCTTCAGGTCTTGGAAAGCACGCCCTTGATGTAGCATCTCCACACCCACACAGTTCTTAGTGAGTGCTAGATCCCTTGTTTGTGCATAGTAGGCAGGGCGTAGTAGTTTGTTTTGTAAATTATTACCAAGGATTGCACACTATGTTACTAGAATAAATGCTTAGAGATTAGAAGTAAAGCTAATAATTTTAATAGATTTGGTTTTAGGACCCCCAATTAAATCATGAGAAAATTCAGTAACTGTAATGTACAGTATAAGATTTTGTTTCTCTTCATTATAGTTGAAATTACAGACATCCTGCCAAAATGATTTCTTCAAAGCCCAGACTTGTTGTACCCTATGGCCTCAAGACTCTGCTTGAGGGAGTTAGCAGAGCCATTCTCAAAACCAATCCGACAAACATCACCCAGTTTGCAGCAGTTTATTTTAAAGAACTCATTGTGTTTAGAGAAGGTTTGTATTGCTTTAGATTCTCTATCTGCTGCTTTACAAAATCATTTTCAATTGAAAAATATCTCCATTTGACTTCCTGCATTTATTCGTTCAGGGAATTCATCTCTGGATATAAAAGATCTGATTAAACAGTTTCATCAGACAAAAGGTAAGTGCCCCAGAGATGCTCACTTCAACAGTGTTGCCATAACATACTTGGTAACACACATTCGTAATTATGCCAATAGATACCACACAGTGGTTTATGTGTAAGCATACTGGTGCTTTCTCTTTTTACTAAGTCACTTTTAGTTTATTTTAACATCAGGATTTCCAGTTTAGAAGGTTTTAAATTTTAAAAAGAGCTTATTTTGGGGCCGGGGATTACTCAGGGCTGGTAGTAGAGCACTTAAAAGGCACACGTGAGGCCTTGGGTCAGTCCTAGAGCCACAGATTCCACTTGGAACAATGAATATACAGGAAGGTCTAGAACAGTACAGATGAACTGGTTCAGACCCTCTCTACTGCACACCTGTAGGAAGTACAGGGGAATTTAAGAGAACGTGTACTTCACAGTAAATTGTAGTAAGGCATTTTGTAAAGTTGTACAGGTTACCATCAGTTATTTAAAATGCTCCAAAATCCAAAATGAAAACGAATACAATGTTCAAAGTCTCTGTTTTAGAGTATTTCACATCCCTGGTTTTCAGGGTAGGGATTCTCTACTAATAGGCTTTGTAGATACTCTAAAATATTTTTTTAAACTTCAAAATCTGATGCATTTCTGATAAGGAATACTCAAGATGTATACACTTTTTAATGAAATAGAGCTAGGGGTTTTATGAGAGATATTTCAATGTAGGCTTAAGCATGGAGGTTAGGAGAAAGTTTGCTCTTACCTAGTCTACACAGAGCAGCCATCTTTGCCCCAGTCTGCTGAAAGAGTGAGCAGATGTTTCTCATGGAACAGTGGTTTCCTCCACATCCTGGGCATTGTGACACAGTAGCATATGTATGTACAGAGGAAGTTGTTTTCCATGGATTTGCAATTGAGTGTAGCAGCATGGAACAGTTGGCAGAGAAGCAACTGTTTACCAAGGGTTGTAAGAAAAGGCAGATTATTCTAAGTTAAAAAAGGTGAAGTTTGGTAAATAGTGCGTCTAAAAGAGCAGTGAGGAAAGCTTCTCTCAGCATTTTGTGTTGAGGTAAAATGACTCCTGGCCACTGTGGGAAGTAGCTGAATAGTTCTCGCCCTGTAGACTGACCAACAGCTTTAGGATGATTGGAGAGTAGTTATCAGCCACCCTCACACTGTCATTAACAAATAAACAAAGTTTCTTCTAACGATTTATGTGGATGAGTGTTTTCCTGCGTGTGTGTAGTGATGCACATACATACACACGCCACCTTCTGCAGAAGCCAGAAGAGGGTGCTGGGTCCCCTGAAACTGGAATTATAGGCAGTTGTGAGGTACCACACAGATGCTGGGAACTAAACCCGGGTTCTCTGCAAGAGCAGTGAGCTCTCGATTACTGAGCCGCCTCTTCAGCATCCCTCTCACTTTTACACCTGAAGTGTTCTTTTGAATTTACTTGTATTTATTTTTTGTGTGTTGTGTGCATGTGCACGCTATGGCACACGTGTAGATTAGAGGACAACTTTTGGGAGTTAGCTTTCTTCTTTGTTCATGTGGGTCCCCCAAACTCAGGTCATCAGGCTTGGCAGTACCTTTGCCTCAGTGGTTCAAACCATGTCATTTTTGTGAGTCAAAGATAACCATAGCTACAAGAAGTTAGGGAGTCGGGTCTAGGAGAATGCAAACATCAGGATGGTTGGCTTTGCAGTGAAAGACACCCAAAGTAGGAAATCCCGATGAAAAGTAGGGAACATGGGCATTGGAAGGGGCAGAGAACGAGGTGTGCACTGTTTCTGGAATGTTGCACTGTCTGGTACAGCTGCTTTCTTACAAGTTCCTGATGACATTACTAGCTAACCACGAGAAACTGTGGGACTTGCTTATGTATTCTTAGCCACATATACAAAGCGAGTCCAAGAACACTGCTCTTTCTATATCCATGATCCTAGTTTCTCAGTCAAGGCTATTGCTTTCTGTCTTCAAAACGAGAGTTGCATTAGCAAATACTGTGAGTGCACAGGCTTTCCTTGTTTCATAATAGCGAGACTGAGTTTTTATGGTGGAAGATAACTACCTGATAGCACATTTCATTTTAATGTGGATTTGGTTAATAATATGTAGTTTAATGTTTTTGCATCTCAAATTTTTTAATTAATTTGGATTAACCGAGTAACAAAATTTGTAGGCCAACCATACTTTTGATGGCACTAGAGGAGATATGGCTGTTTATCTCTTCAAATAACTACAGATATCAACAAACAGGCAGAGTATACAGATAATCTGAAAGGAAGCTCACAGTGTGGTTACAAAAACAGATTGCCCTTTAGGGAGTAAAACAGTGGTAACATGGCTTCATTCTGGAGAGGTCATGAGGCAGCATGAAAGTATGACCAGGATACAGTTGTCTGATCTCATCTTGGCGCATTAGTCTGCCTTTTGTTGTCGCCACAATGGCTCACCAGCAAATATGACCATTTTCAAGTTAGAATATATATATGTTTCCTAATGTGAAAAGCCACAGTGCTCCAGATGACAAATTCACTGTTAAACTTTTCGAATGGATTTTCTTAAGTGGAGGAATACATATCCGTGTGTTTCCTTTCCAAGTTATGACACCAACTGCAACTGTGGAATGATTTACTTCCCACCCTAATCTTTAGTTTTTCCTTTGCTCATATTTGGTTTTGTATGTGCAGGTTTGCGTGTGTGGACATGGTGCATGTGGACGCCCAAAATGGACACTGGTCACATGCCACACTATTGAGGCAGGGTCACTCACTAAACTCAGAGCTTGCCAACTCCTGCTAGCTAGCTTGCTCTCAAGAGTGCCTGTTCCTCCCTACTTCCCCAGCGCTGGGATTTTAGGTGACATTCCAGTTATCCTGACCAGTTCTCACATGGCTGGGTCATCTCCTCAGTATCCCCACCCACTTCTTTTTTGGTGAGACAACAGACTAGGAGGGTTCAATTCCTTCCATTTAGGAACTGAATATCAGCTTAGAGTGGTAGGATACTGGTTTTATACTACAATATATGCTGGTCATTTATTTCTAAGGAAATGAATTGTTTAGGTGGATATGAGTTGTTACAGGTTCAGTTACAGGTTCACTAGCTATGCTAATAAACAGATGTTGCACATAGATCTGTGTATATTGGTATTTGAAAGTTCAACCTACCAGCTTTATTGAAAACATTGTGAGGAGTGTTTGCTGATTAACTCGTCTGGCTGTTATTTTTAGTAGAGAAATGGGCAGAAGGAGCGACATTGGAGAAGAAAGAATGTGTAAAGGAATCAGGAAGAACAGCTCCAGTTTCCTGCGAACCTACACGGATGGAAAAATCCACAGACACAGAGGAGGACAATGTAGCTGGACCACTATTTAGCAACAAAACTACCCAGTTTCCATCAGTTCACGCTGAACTCCAGCCTGAGGAGACATGTGAAGGAGTTTGGGGTCCTTCTTCCAAACCAACCACACCTAAGACTACCACTCCACCCACATCACCACCTCCAGCACCTGTCTCTGCAGAGTATGCCTATGTCCCGGCTGACCCAGCTCAGTTTGCTGCTCAGATGTTAGGTAATGTCTCACCTACTCATTCTGAAGTTTTAATGGTGGACGTGGCAACAAGTACGCCCTCCGTTTTCCAGGAGGCACTGAGTGCGGAGTTTGCTGAAGAAGTCGTGGTGTCTGCTCCTCTGGTGTGCTCTGGAGAGATGGTAGCAGTGCAGGTTATGAGCCAAACATCTGCGCAGGCAGTTGTGGGTCCTAAATCTAAGGCTGAACCATCAAAGGCTTCCTCAGCCCCCTTGCAGGGTGAACAAGAACCTCCTGCTTATGAAGCTCCTGACACTCAGGCTACATCACCCTTTCATGTACCATCCGTATGTAACGATGTGCCTGTCAATGAAGGAGTTGTCTATGTTGAGCAGATACCGGGATTCATAGTTATCCCTTTTAATGATCAAGTTGCTTGTTCTAAAGAAAATGAGCAGTCACCACCAGTTAGTCCCAAACCAGTAGAACCCAAGACCTCCTCAGGCGTGTCTAAACTATCTGTAGAGTCTCTGAGAATTGTGCAGGTGGAGAATTCCCAGCACCAGTCCTCAGTACACATGGAGGCAGCAGCTACAGTTCTGCTCTCTAACACTGCTTTAGATGGTCAGCCTGCAGAACCCCTGGATGCAGAGGGCTTTGTCAAAATAGCCTCTGAAAAATCTCTGCACCTTGAAATGGAGATCGTTACCATAGACCCTGACAATCCTGGCCAGGAGGAGTCAGGGGAGAACTCTGCACCCTATTCATCTGGTGACCCTTTCCCTCCTGCGCCAGGAGGCTTTACTGAACCTGAAATCCAACCAGATGGGGAAGATGCACCTGAACAGGTTTGATGAACCCAGGTAAGAAAATTAGATACTTGCACATTCACATACTGCGTTTCAGGTAACATCTGTATTCAATAACCATATATACAGGTTGGCTCTCCTGCCGACTGGCCAAAGTCCATTTTTGGGTTTTTTAAATGCCAAACCTACTTAAAGGCTTTGTTGTACTTAAAAATTTACAATTATGCAAATCACATGGCACGTTCAAAGGCTGATTCATTTTGCACGTTTGTCAACCTAAGAATCTGTTAGGTTTTTAATGCCTGTTTACAAAATGGTTATTAGGAAAACGAACCCTGAACCCTGCCTGTATTTGGGCTGTGGCATTTAAAACGTTAAGGAAATGGTGGTGTGGCTGACTGCTTTCGCACTGAGTCAGGCTTGGGATGCTGGCTCAGACACTGCCTCCTGCTTGGGACCTTCCTGTGGCTGAGGGGCAGCGTCACAGCTGGATGGAGAGAGGACAGGTTAGACTGAACTTCTGTGACACAGGAAACCAGCAGAAAGAAAACAGTGTGTGCAGTCCACATGCGTGGGTCCTTTGGTCACTTAACCCCAGGCACACCAAAGTCCAGCTGCTTTCCTCCTGACACACAAGTGATATAACCTCCATCTCCATCTGATTGTGGAGCCTCCCATTCCTCTTGCAGAAACTCTCAACTCTGACTCAAACCAGAACGATCCAGAACTAGTACCAACGCAGGTGTTAGCATCAAATTCTGACTGGCAGTGTGAAGATTTGCTGCAGCTGGAAAGGCAGGGCAGTGCTACCCAGAGCCTGTGCGGCCGGCAATAGCCTACGGCTTGAGCATCTCCTCAACAAGTCACTGTTTTCAGGCCCTTAGCTGTTACTGAAGGACAGCTGTCCTC
The DNA here is from genome assembly GCF_949786415.1 of Peromyscus eremicus. NCBI lineage: Eukaryota > Metazoa > Chordata > Mammalia > Rodentia > Cricetidae > Peromyscus > Peromyscus eremicus. The sequence continues at coordinate 3,388,762 of NC_081435.1, forward strand.
AGCGGACAGTTACCAGGAAAACTCAGTTTGAGGTCTTAGACTCTTCCATCTGGAAAGACTGATTTGGATTGTATTTTTAGGAAGCTTGAAGACAAACTGAATTTGTCTGAAGCCATCAAAAGCATCACTTAGTCTGTGCATAGTGAACTTTTCTGTGAAGAGAGAAAGGCTGCCCCCAGAAATGGATGGCCTGATGTTCAAAACACAAACTTGACACATTTGAGTCCCTATCTTTGGCAGGACACACTCCGCACTATAGATTCCCCTGCTGTAAGCTGATGGATGGCTTTTCTAGCTCTCTGTATTAAAGTGTCCACCAGCTTTTTGCTGTCTTCTAAGGCAGATGGTGGTGCCCAGCCTTGACTAAAAGGAGTCCTCTGCGATTCTGACTCCTAGGTGAAGCAACAGACTGGAGATGGGAGATGACAGGCCTGTCCAAAGACCAGGGACATTAGGTGACATGTAGTGTCTGACTTTGGGGGAGGAGCTGCTATGCAGATGTACTATCATGATTTTTCATTGGCTTCCCATGCTTTGTGTTTGTTTTTGGTAAAAGTAAAAAGTTTTGTTAACCTTCTTCTGAGGACCATGTAGAAGCCACATATAAAGTTTAAGATTCTGGTTAGGCATGGTGGTAATTCTAGCTCTTGGGAGGCTGTGGCAGGAGGACTGCTAAGAGTTCAAGGCCAGCCTGGGCTCACAGTGACACCTTGTCTCAAAGAGCCAACAGTGTAAGAGTCTGGAAACAGCAACTTAGAATACAATTGCTTCTTTAGCCGCAACTCTACTGACCCTGCCATTGCTACCAATTCCTTTTCCAACTGTTCTGAGTCATTCTCTTCCTTCACATTACCAGGCACAATTTCTGTAGTCCTCTCTATAGCATGCTTTATGGCACATACTATTACAGTTGCTTATTTATATGTTTGAAAAAAAGATTTACAAAGATATGACTGTGCATAGTGCCTGATACAGAGACAAACCTTTAACGCCTGCAATTTTTTTTTTTTATAGCACTAGCAACAAGCGAAGCAGGACAACCACCACCATATTCTAATATGTGGACACTTTATTGTCTAACTGATATGAATCAACAAAGTCGCCCATCACCGCCACCTGCACTTGGGCCTTTTCCCCAAGCGACCCTCTATTTACCTAATCCTAAGGATCCACCACAGTTTCTGCAGAATCCACCGAAAGTCACTTCTCCAACCTATGTGATGATGGATGACAGCAAGAAGACCAGTGCCCCACCTTTTATTTTAGTAGGCTCAAATGTTCAGGAAGCGCAGGACTGGAAACCTCTTCCTGGACACACTGTGGTGTCACAGTCAGAGGCCTTGAAGAGATATGCTGCAGTACAAGTGCCCATTGCTGTTCCTGCAGATCAGACATTCCAGAGACCTGCCCCCAACCCCCAGAATGCCAGTCCTCCTACAAGTGGACAAGATGGCCCCAGACCGAAAAGCCCAGTCTTTCTTTCTGTTGCTTTCCCAGTAGAAGATGTAGCTAAAAAGAGTTCAGGATCTGGTGACAAACGTACTCCCTTTGGAAGTTACGGTATTGCTGGCGAAATTACTGTGACTACTGCCCATGTCCGCAGAGCAGAACCTTAAGAGTAGGTAACCCTTCCTACCTTGATGTGTGGGCCTTAACACAGCTGATCCTTCAGCACTTAGAGGCTGAGATAGTTAAACACTTGGTAATAGTGGGGTATCCTTCAGTTTATGGGCTTGGCTCCCAACTACAAAGCTGCTAATGAATGCCCAGCCACCTTTGAGTATATGGCAGATTCTAAAAAGAGAATAGAATACATTTGAATTTTTCTTTAAAGTGAGGATAATCAATTTTTAAGAAACAGGAACAGAGATAGGATACTAACTGTATGTCCATGTAAGAGGTTAAATTCAGTTAGGCTTAATTGGGATTTTAAGACAATTTTATCACTCAATTTTTTTTTAATTCAATTTGGCTTAATGTCAAGCTTTTCCCTTCAGTGTGGACAGTGGGTTGAGTAAGACATGGCCCCGAGTGTAGGAGACGAGCACTCCAGTGCTCCAGGCCTGTGGCTGAGGAAAGCTACGGATTCTGAACTAAGTTGAGCCATTGTGATGCTGGGGGTTGGGAGGGGGTGGTATTTCAGTTGTGTAGCCATGACCTGATTCATGACAACCTTGTAGTATCAAGAGGCCAGGCACAGCGGACTGCCTGAGGGTGGCAGGAACTGCTAGGATATTTTTGATTAGCAAAGAGCTTAGGAACAGAAGGAATGTAGATCAGATTTCACTCATCCCATGATATTTAAACAGTTCAATGTCTCTTCATTAACAGATACTGAAAATGATGCTGAGTCAGCATTCAAGGTGGAGTCTGTCACCACGTGAACTGTATCAATAAACTTCCTGCAAGCATGAAACTTTGCATTGTTGTTTTAGTAACTTAGCAGGTGTACAAACTGCCTTAACATTGTCCAGCTCATACATGTACAATGGTGTCAGCTAGGCAGCAGTCTCTCTGGCCCTGGGGACACCTTTGAGTGTCAGGTTACAATATCAGCTGAAATTCTGAAAACAGTCACACTTTTTTTTTTTTTAATATTCTAAAGCCTTTATTTAGCATCATTATAACACTTGTTAACTTTAATACAATTAAAATAACTTACTGGAAGCTACCTAAGGCCCTTTAGGGCAAGTATCTCAGTCTGGATTTGATTGGATAAATACTATGAGATTACCCCAATTAAAGGGGCAAAGCTACTGTACAGTAGGTCTCCAGTACCTTGCAAACTCAAAATGCACAAGGCCTCCTCTTACATAGATTATAATACACGAGTGCAGCTTAATTTCTTCGTGGCATTGCCACTAGAAGTTGAAGCTTAAAGGTTTGTCATTAGGTAATGATATCGATTAAAATCTATTTCTAGGGCATTTTTGTGATTTTCAGTTCAAACATACAATTTAACCCTGCAAATTCTAATGACAGTGAACACAGAATGTGAAAGTAAATTCAGAGCACGAAGATGAGTAAATACCTTTTTCCGTTTAGAATTTTCAAATCAGGAATCCTGATTCTGCCCCACCCCTTTTTGGAGGTGGGAAAATAAAATTGAGGGCTAATTTCCCTGAAAGGCCATCTTACCAATTTAGTTTTTATAAAATAACAACCTTTACATTTGTGCACATAACATTGTACAGAAGAATTCTAAACATTTCAAAGCTACACCTAAGATTCTCAAGCATAATAGCATAAAAATATTCAAAATAACTTGATTTTTGGATCACTAGAATTCCACAAAGCTGAGTGTTAGACTAGGTATAGACTCCGGTGCATGTGGGGATAGGTCAGCACCTCCATCAGCTTCTCACTTTGCATAAACAGTATTCCAAGTCGGCAGACCCACGAAGCAAAACGTCTCCTTTTCCCTCCGACCTTCACCAGTATGACCATATGCCCTACCTTGTTGGGTGAAATGCAAATCATAGAGGAATAGAAACCAAGGGGAAATTTTTAAAAACTTAAGCTTAAGACTTAATGTAGATTAGCCAAACACCTTGACTTCTCTGCACTTTAATAAATATCAGGCAAATTGAAGTAGTTTCTGTCCCAGTAGCTGCCAGAGTAAATCCAGTCCTGTGCTCCATTGTGAGGGTTAGGACCTTGATGGAACCACCTGTCCAATAAGAAAGGATAAAATTTAGAGAGCAAATGCCTCAAAACCCACAGAATACTGTTGTTTAACTAGATTATAGTAGTTGGCTCTGTGTGTCATGGATTTCCTCAGAGACTCTAAAGAAGAGATAGTTTTTCTAGTCAGAGAATATGTATCCACACTATTCGAAAGGGTCTTTAGTCAAAAGTTGTTAAGATCTAGCTCTACAGCAGTTATCAATGAGTACTGTGATCTGTCCTCTTGTGATCACCCATGAGGAGGCATTCTGTGACGCAATCAGGAATAAGGAATTAGCACATGGGAACACATACTTACAGCAGGCAGGTGTACAGTGCCCGTAGGGTTGGTTCATAGGCACTCTCCACTTTACAAGTGAGCTGTCTGTCAGAGCAGTTACACCTGCTGGTGGCCAGACTGGCAGTGACAGCAGACAGGTGTGAATTCAAAGGCTGATTTCTCTTCTGCTATGCCACGTACACCCAGTGAGATGAACTCAGTCCAGTCTTTACTGGGTCTCAATTTGGATTCCTGGGCTACCTCTAGCTTTCATTTTAACTTGTCCTAATTATCAAATGAGCTTCCTGAATCATTTCCCTGTCTCTCAAGAAATGTAGCACCCAAGCCAGGTACGGCAGTGCACAGGAGTCCAGCATTTGGGAACAGCTTTTACACTGTACTTCAGAGTTGAGGGACCTGGGGTACTTACAGAAAAGGAACCCCTTTACGCAACCACAGCAGCCATTTACCTGGGTTTTATACCCACATGTCCTTTACTCATTTTTTGGCAAAAGCTATTATGTGAATAAATCCAAAACATTTGGGGTAGAAGCTGTAACAGCATTTCTAGATCTTCTTGTAAGGTGTAAAATGACTATCATGTCTACAGGAATGCTTATAAAATTATGCCCATGTTGGCTTTAACATTTACTTAAGTGGATCACAGATTAGCAGTTACAAGGGACTCTAATAAAACAACTACTAAGTAACTTCTAGCCCAATCAAAAAGTCATTTGATACTGTCTAAAATATTACTTTTTCTAAACCCTAATTTTAACATGTTTAACCCCTTATGTGTGGAAAAGGTACTCCCTAAATTAATGATGCATGATATATGTACACATGAATGAGCCTGTAATTTACTCATAGATGTGAGCAAATAATTTTCATGCCCAAATCTAAATCTGCATTGTACTCTCCCTTTTCAATGTTGAAGGAATGTTGGATAGGGAGAAAAGACAAATTTGCTTAACTACTCTCACCTGTAATGACTGTGCAAAAACATTCTAACTTTACCTTCTCCAGTCATTTCTCTTTCACAAACACAACTCTTAGTTTTACCACTTTAATACTGAACTCTGGAAACCACGTCCTCTGAGGCCTGGAGCAGACGAGCAGGGCTCTGGACCCTTGCTCTGTGGTTCACACACAGCAGCCTTCTAAGCCAGAGTAGGGCACATACCTTGTCTTCCAGTCCTCTTCTGACTTGGACCTGTTTTTGCGGGCTGCTCTTTGTTTTTCCTCAAGCCGTTTCTTTTCTTCACTAGCTTGATCTAAAAAATAAGGGCAGTGAAAAGCAAGTTCTGCTGAGGATGCCAGGCATGGGCCTAAGGACAAGAACTACAGACAGCACTGTCCATATGGACCCTCATTACACAGCCTATAATCAAGACACAATCCTGATGCACACTGGTGCGGGCTGGTGGCACATGTCTGGAATCTCAGATGTTTGGAAATTGAGGCAGGAGGATCCTAAGTTCAAAGCCAGCTTGAACAACTTAGTAAGACCCGTTCTCAAAAAGTAAAACAGAGCTAGAGATGTATCCCAGTAGTAGTTTATGAAGCCCCACAATCAACTCCCAGAACCACCTAAATAAGACAAAAGAATTAACATTCTCTAGACTAATCATAGGAAGAGTTGGCATCTGACAGTCATGTATTTTTGTTTTTTTCACCTTTTACTGTGTAAGAATTTCATACAGGTGTATAATGTGCTTTGATAAATGCCACCCAGCAGCCCCTGATTTTACTCAGTAAAGCTGCTGTTTCCCTGGAGGGGAAATGGCCCTTTGTGAGGTCGACTGAGTCGTCAGAAGTGTCACAGTTTAGGACTATGTGTCATTGAAGAAGAAGCCACGCTCTAGGAGGCTCACAAGTGAATTCTGAAGACAGTGGTTTGTAGAGTACAGTCCAAAGTCGCCAAGTGTCCTCTGAGGGGCACTTCTCTAGCCACAGCCAGTGCAGTGTACTCCTCACAGAGGAACACGGTTCAAGCAGTGACTCTGAGCTTAAGTAAGGCTGATCTCAGATTTTCAAATTTAAAACTAAAGTTGCTAGACTTTAGCATCAAAGTCTCTAAGAGGCTAAAACTCTGAGTACTGCAACCACGAGACGAACGGAGACCCGAATGAACGAAGTGACCCAGAAGCCCCGCCCTGAGGGCGGGTCCCTCACCTATCTCTCCATTCTCCATGGCTCTGATGTCCGGCCGCAGCCTACAGTCAGTTTTAGGAATCACACTCTCCATCTCCTTGTCTACTTCATTCAAAACCATTGCAAAGCTGGTAAAATTATACATCTGAAACAGAAACAAGCAGTCAACACCTGCCACGACCAGCAGGAAGCCCGGAAGGCATCTAATCTGGCAGTGACACCTCCCGTGGCCGGAGTGCTGGTCAGCCTTTCTCAGAGGACATCGCTAAAGGCCCCCACTTCTATCCACACCACCCTGTGGACATTCAGCTCACAGCAGACCTCCCAGGGTAGCACACCCACACCCACTCTGCTTTCTTCATTAAAATCATGTCCTGCTGGGGCTGGAGGGTCTACACTGGTCAAGCGTATCAGTCTGTTTAACAAGGGTGAGACCCCCAATGAAGATCCATCCAGCCCACCTCCCGGCTTGACAGAGCGCCCTCTGGTTAAGGGGGGAGTGTGACATATGGGCAGCAGAAGGAGACAATAAAAGGACACAGGCTCTGCTGCCTGAGGAAGGGCACCATGCAAGCTGGATACTAAACAGTTCCTGGATTTAACAGGCCCATGCTCACCTGAGCAGAGTTAGGAGGCCTTGGGGCTATCCTCCACAGGAGCACACTTCCAGGAATAATGAAGACGCTCTCAGAATCTGGCACCGGCATTTCATCAGACTCCTCAGATGAACTTGTCTAGAAGGCGAAGCAAGGTTTTAAATATACAACTATGTGCTCTGAAGACTGAACAAGGAAGGTCTCATAGCATACACAGAAGAGCTGAGACTCCTAGTCCAAGAAGCATCTCTCCGAAAGGTGAGACAGAGGTTGGGGGATGTGCAGGTACACAGCCCAGGGCAGGAGGATCTGAAAGGACTTAGTAGCTTCCATGGTGTCCTTAGCTTCTAGGAACTATGCCTGGAGCCTATGCTGGTTGTCAATCACCTCTGCACTAGGAGTGAAAAGAGCATCCCTGGCTCTCCAAAGCAACATGGGCAGTCCCCTAGATGCAAGTCAGCAAGGAGGTTGACAGCCTCCAGCTAGTTGGAGTAACTGAGTAACCCTGGGGCCACAGCAGTCACAGAAGGGGAAGAGAAGAGGCACCTGGAGGCAGAATGAGGTGGTCATAGCTGCTTATCCAGACCCTGGTGAAGCGCGAGACAGAGCAGGGCTGCTGGGCGCGCTGTTTGTCCCTGCTCCTGCCATGATGACAGATGCTGGAGTCCAGGACTCTCAGCCTTATTCTGGTTACTATTGCACTCAAGGCATTGTTCACTGCCCTTCTTTACTACAGTGTGAAAGTTTCTAGTCTTTTAAACACAAATGACAAATATTTACTGAAGAAGTCAGAAAAGCTCAGGGCTAGGATGCAGCGTGGTACAGGAATAGCCTGACAACCCGAGAGCCACACACTAAAGGCACAGCCAACACATTACACATACTGGAGAGAGGCAAAAGCCAACGCATGCACACATTTGAGAACAGGAGGTCACATACTGGGCCACTTAGCTAAATTCATCAATGACACAGAACCAGCAGGCTTCTGCCATGCAGCTGACAAAAAAAAAGACCTGACAAAAATGTCAGGCGAAAAAGAAAAGTGGCTTCCTCAGTCTACCTCCCCACGGACCTGACCCCTGCTGCTCACTGTGTTTAGTCTTCGCTCATTGGACCTTGAGAAGCTGTTAGTACCATAAAGGAAAACACAAAGAACTCAAAGACTTAGAAGGTCCGGCCAAATCCTCAGCATCAGTTGACCACACTCCCGCTTCTGGTTGAGGTGCGTTCAGTGAACACACAGTGGAGCCAACAGCAAGGTGTGGTATGGGACCAGTAAAAGCTGCCCGAGAGCACGGGAGTGTGTTCAGACAGCCGCCCGAGAGCACGGGAGCGTGTTCAGACAGAGCACGGGAGTGTGTTCAGACAGCCGCCCGAGAGCACGGGAGCGTGTTCAGACAGCCGCCCGAGAGCACGGGAGTGTGTTCAGACAGCCGCCCGAGAGCACGGGAGCGTGTTCAGACAGAGCACGGGAGCGTGTTCAGACAGAGCACGGGAGCGTGTTCAGACAGAGCACGGGAGCGTGTTCAGACAGAGCACGGGAGTGTGTTCAGACAGAGCACGGGAGTGTGTTCAGACAGCCGCCCGAGAGCACAGGAGTGTGTTCAGACAGCCGCCCGAGAGCACAGGAGTGTGTTCAGACAGCCGCAGCCCACGGGAGGGCTGCACCCTGGATGGCAGAAGGCAGGCCAGGGATGGAGCTTGAGGGGAAGGCTGCTTTTCTATAAAGAATAGAGTATAAGAGCATTCTCTGGAAGTGGCCAGAGTCCTTTGCTGTCCACATGATGTAAGAGGGTTGGACGACAAGTGGACTGAGGTTGTTTTTGCCAAGTTCCTTCTCTTAGCGGAGGGGCGGCCATGCAGTCTGTGTCAGTGACTTGGGATTCGGGACATTTCCTCCTTCATCCTGCTAAGGGTCCTGCAAAGGACAGTGGGTAGAGCTGAGCATGAGGAGTTACGCACAGGCAGCGCAGGGAAGGGCTAAAGCAGACCAAAGCTGTGTGCTCCAGCCAAACAAAACTGTCCCTCAGGCCCAATGCTAGCTCCTAATTTACAAAGTCACAATAAATGAATGTGCCATCTGCCTCTGAAAAAACAAGAGCTTCTCAAACCTCTGAATGCCTAAGAGTGAATGAAGAGACACCAGAAGTAGAGGTTCTCATGTGTAACAAAGTAAGCCGGACTTTGACAGGCAGCACACACTTCCTCTCATACGGATGATCCACACACCCATGCACACCCATGCACACCAAGAAAGTAGAAGTGGGGGTATTTAGGAGGAGGTAGGGCAAGAAGAGAACAGAAAACAGGAAGGAAAGAGGGTGATGAGGCAGGAAATGTGAGCAAATACATGTATGGAGAGGTCAGAAGAAACCCCATCATTTAGTATGCTAATTAAAAGAATTTTTAAAAAAGAAACATCTGAGTCTGGGACCAGGGCTAAAAGACCACACATCCAGCGAGCCACGAGAGGGCCTGGCGGGCAGAAGGGCATACCGGAGCAAAGGACTTCATTAATCTCCCTGAGAGCAGACTGTGCGGAGACCTTCACAAAGTCACCAACACCTCCTGTCCTCTAGGAGAGGTGCTGTCAGGACACCCATTTTAGAGGTGACATTCAGAGACCAAGGGTTAGAAATGATCTGAGCTCCCACTGCTCACAGATGAGAGATTGCTTCTAAGCCAGAGTCCCTGCTTCTCCTGGCCAGGCTCCCAGTGGGCATTTCCTGTCCTATTGGTACAATCTTTCTTTAGTTCATAGCAACTGACTGCAGGAAGGAGACACCAGTCTGCAGAATCCAAAGCATGCCTGTAGCCAGGGAGCAAGCCTTGTTCTTATCTGTGATTGGGACGAAGAATGCTCCACAAACAGGAGTGTTCAGCATGAAGACAACAGTCTGGACTGTGATGGCGTTAACATCAGTGGCACAGTGATGGGAACACTGAGATAGGTAAAGCTGACAAATATGAGCCATCACTCAGGAGTAAAGCTTACCTACGTAGATCGTTCCTACTGTTACCCACAAGCACAAGAGGCAAAACCCATCAGTGCACCATCAAGATGGGCACCAACTTTCCAAAGTGACACCAATCAAGTGGCTACTCCACACAGAAGGAAGACCCTGCCCCAGCCACCAGAAGCTCAAGCCTGACATTTTCCACTGAGGAGGACAGATATCTGTTCCTTCACAAGATGCAAGGAGATGAATCCATGTGTGAGCAGCACTGTCAAACTGGGCCCCGGGGACAGGCGGTTCCAGAAGGGTCTATACACATACAAGAGCCCGGCTGCCGGCACGCCCCGCAGTGTGCTTACCTGTTTGCTGTTCTTCTTCTCTTCCGTGTTTTTCTTATCGTTTTTTTTGTAAGCGTCGAAAGTGGCGGGGTCAACACTGTACAAGCACTCCGTCCACTTCCCGTAGAGAGCACAGAGTTTCTTTTTGCTATCGAGAGAAAGTGTTAATGTTTAGTCACAATTAAGCCTGTGTTGTGCTGTAGTTAACTGTTACTATATTTTTATAAGTCCATCCTTTAATGAAACAGATATTTTCTTTCGGAAGACTTTTCTGTTATTTGAATGCCTGTTTATCAGGCAGCATACTTTAATACAAATATCTAAATAAGCATTTGCAGTCAATATTGAAAAAGAAACCTTACCTTTTATCTTGTATGTAGCCTTCAACTTTGTGTAATTCCTTGCCAAAAAGACCACATGGCTTAAAATTCAACACACACTTGTCCCCAGTCCTGCAAAGGAAAGGCTAAGTTCCCATGATCTCGCAATGCCAAGAAAGCAGTTAGAACATAAGGGGGTGGCCTTCCTGGTGGCAGTACTGTTGACCGACGCTCCACCACATCCACCACGTCCCCCACAGCACTGCCCGCACAAGCTCAGAAGCAGTCACAGAAAATCAGTGACAGAATCTGAAACTAATTTGTCGAACTAACTCCACACTGCTCCTCCCTCACCTACCCTACCCTGAATAAGTGACACAGGTAACACCATGGGCAGCAGGCTGAGACCGGGGGCCAGCCCGTGGAGGCCCGGGGCCCGCCAGGCTGTCTATACGGAGAGGTCAGCAGGTATTATTTTAAATGGAAGGGCTTCTATTCACTCAGGAGTTAAATTCCCATCAGGTAGTACAGCCTTTGGAAGAGAGAGCCTGAGTGCCTTACTTGTGGTTTATGATCTCCACATTGCCGTACTGTTCAATCCAGAGTTTGCCCACGATGATGTTGTGCACACAACAGGTGGGGTTTGTCCATGTGTATGCTTCGTTGTGTCTAAAAAACAACCCCAACCCAGAGAGGTAGCTGAGAAGAACCATTTAGTCTAAAGACAGAGTTTTCTTCAGGTGTCATTCAGGACAACAAAGCAGGCTGGGGAGCTGGCTCCGGGGAATGCCTGCTGTAGAAGCACAAGGACCTGGGTTCAATCCCCAGCACCGTGGGAAAGCAGGGTGTGGCATGTACCTGTAACCATAGCAACGGAAGCAGGCACATGGGCAGATGCCAGGGGCCTACTGGTTCCAGTCAGTGAGACACTGTCTCAAAAATACCATGAACAGCAATAGAAGAACTCTGATAGACTGACCTTTGGCCTCCACACACACACACCCAAACACATAGGCACACACATACACGCATGACACCCACACTGATAGTAATTCATGGTAAAACAGAGATTATCTGCCCATTCTTATTGTTTTAAAAATAAACTATGCACTAATTGAATGCCCCTAATTCAAAAGTTCAAACTCCCCAACTCCCAAATGCTTGCAAACTGACACAAAAATAAAAAAGCCTTTGATTCCAGAGCATTTGGATCTTGGACTTTCAGATAATATGTTCATTCAACTGGTAAGATCTCCACAGACATCCCAAGACCCAAAGTCTCCTAAATATGGAATAGTTGTCTCCTAAGCCTTTCTGAAAAGGAATATTCAACCTGTATATCATTCAAAAGTTTGGTGAAACATGAACAGAAAAATTAGAGGTATAAAATAAAAATGAAGGTCCCTTCCAGTTTACCCTAAACTAACCAACCCAAACCTCAAAACTCATAATGGTACAAATCCTTTGCTTTTGAAAAAAAAATGTTTTTGTTCTTTGTAGAGTGGTAGTTATTTCAGGGCGTCTTTATATGTTCTAGACAGCAACCCTTTGTTAGGGTATGCCATTTCCAATAGTCTATACCTTATCTCTTATACCCCGCATAGTGTAATTCAGAAAGAGCTTAATCCAGTTTTTAAACTGGATCTTGTGCATTGGGCTTTTCACCCTGTGTTTATGTAAGAGATTTCTACCTAACGCCAACTCCTAACCGTTCCTGTTTCCCCAAAGCTTTCCAGTCTGACGTCCTTCGCCTGTGATTTACACTGACCATGTCTCTGTGGAGCCCACCTCCGACTCTCTTCCCCAGTCCACTGCTGTCACCACCGAGGTGACTCGCGATGCCTGTAAATCTCGTCTCAGCCCAGCATCTCTTAGTGTTTTTTGCTCCTTTTCAAAACTGTCGGCAGTTTTAGTTGTTCTATTTCATTTGCTTTTCCATATAAATTTAGAATCAACTCCTTTATGCCTACAGAAAATACCCGGGCTTAGGGAGACGGCTCTTAAGCACTTGCTGTACGTGTAAAGACCAGAGTCTGCATCCCAGTACCCACATAAATGTATTTATTACCCTTGTATTCAGGAGGTGGAGACAAGGTATCCCCTGGGTGGGCAGGATAGATTAGCTCAATCAGTGAGTTCTCGGTTCAAATGGGGGATCCTGCCTCAATACATAAACTAGAAAATGATCAAGGAAGATGATATTAGCCCTTGGCCTACACACACACACACACACACACACACACACACACACACACACACACAGACACCTGTGAACATGAATACACACATCATCATCATCAACAACCGGAGACTCTGATCTGGTTTTAGAGAGACTACTTGTAGGTCACTGGGAAGAACCAGCATCATAACTGGATCGAGGATCCAGGGGGTATCTCTCCATCATGGTAGTTTCAGCCTGCATATCCCATCTTCATGCTGCTCCTGAACATCCTGGTCACTATTTCCCTTGCTACATTTTTCAGTCCTAAAATGTCCAAAACTATGTCCATGTCTTTGCCAGAACAGCTGTCTGTTCATCTTCAGCAACAGTAGTGACAGCTACTTCTAACTCTGGGTCATCCTGGGGTTAGAAGCTGTTGATTGCCCTTCACTGTGAGTTGAGTTTTTTCAGTTTCTTAGTAAAGCCAAATATTCTGAATTATATTCAGAATACTTGAGTTTTATGAGATTTCCTATCCTCTTTAAATCTAGAGAATACTGACTTTTGATTGGAGGCAATGAACACAATGTCAGGCCGTAAACCCTGACCCTCCTCCTCCGTCACCTTTGTCATCCTGATTCTGGTGTCACTACAATTTGCAGTCTTTGTAACGCTCCTCAGAAGCATCCCTCAACTGCAGGGCCACGGCCACCCAGTGCTCAGATCTCCAGGCCTCTGGTATACCATTTGGGCGAAGGCCGTGGAGACTGGTTCAGGAGAGGAATGGTACCTCTTCCCCAACACACGTTTGTGTTCCAGAATACCACCTCTGCCCTTAGACTGGGGCTTGAGCTCTCGGCCTACCGCTGGGACAGTGACGATTGTTCTTACTCCTTTATGCAGTGCCTGTGGCTGCTGAGTGTTTTCTCATTAGTAGATGCTACTACAGGAGAGCACCAGAGGCCTGGGCATTGGTTTGGGGAAAGGCTAGGAGGTAAACCAAGTCAGAATTTTCAGTAGTCTTTATGACTCTGAGGGCTCCTTCTGGGATCTCTAAGGAGAGACAAGGTCTCTCTTGGAACCTCTTCTGCCTTGTCTAATGCCATTGTGTAATTTGCCGCTCAGACTCTCAGCAAGAACAGCACAGTCTGTCTGTGCACGTACAGACCACAAGCAGCAAGGAGGAAATACAAAACCAGGAATCTCCCTGCCGCTGTCCCGAGGATCTGAGGTTGCTTTGTGGCTCTGTCCAGAGTTTCTAGTGAGCTTACTTAGAAATGCCTTAGCCTTTAAAGTTAATCCTGCAGAAGAGAGCTCCAAACAACCTAGTGTCCAACAAGTCACACAATTGTCACTTGAAAAAATTCAGAGTGAATTAATTTCGAAGAACCCTTCAAACCAAACACGGGCACCATGGTATCCAACAGCTGGTTCATAGCTGCCATGGAGTTAATCCTACCTGCCTAACAGCTGACCCAGCCTGGCTGACAGTGCCTACTGCCGTGCTTCGAGGAGTCTTTCAATCAGGGGCGGATGTGAACACTCGGTGACACTGTTTCTTTCCTGTCCCCAGCTAGAACGGCACAGTCTGTCTGTGCACGTGCAGACACACAAGCAGACACACACAGAGGGAACGACTCTCCTCCACTTACTCTAAAAGCTCCAAGGTGATGGTTCCTTTAGGTTCCGCTTCTACACTCTTCCCCCAGAACTTCAGCTTGGGGTAAATTGAGCCATGGAAGATGAAATCATTGTTTAGCCCTTCTGCGTGGAATGCACTGATGGGGGGGTGATGGCTGACCTGTTCTGAGATGAGTCTAAATCCAAGGTCATCTCTTAAGATTAAAAGAAATAAGAAAAAAAATGCATCGCTTCAATTAACTGTCACTGAATGTGTTAAAATATTTAGGAAAACGTTCAATGAAGAAAAACAATTTTTCATTATCATCCTTGTTACGATGCACCCTACATGAGGAACAACACAAACATAACCTAAGCTACTTGTCTGATACTGATGGAGCCAGCTGCTTATACATGTTAAATACAGGACATTCATAGGAACTTGGGTGATTTATGGCTGTGGTTTGAATGTGAAATGTCCCCACAAGCTTGTGTTTTTGAAACCTTGGTCCCCAGCTGGTGGCACCAGAAGGCTGTGGGACTTTTAGGAGGTGGAGCCTTAACCGAGTGGATCACTGAAGGCTAGTTGGAAGGTTTGATAGCTTCCTGATTGCAGAAGCAATAGAACCAGCCTCCACACATCCCTGCCACGTCTTCCCATGCCACTGTATCCTCTCCAACTGGAAGGCAAAGCAAGCTCTTCCTCCTTTACGATGCTCTTGTATTTGGTTACAGTAATAAGAACAATGACTACCACTGTGAGTGCCACAGCTCTGAGGGGCAAGGAGCCAAGGACTACCAGAGTTACACGGCACAACACACCTCACACCAGAGATTCACTGAGAAGAACACAGGAGGGGGCTGCCTCTGCTCAGGAAAGAAACAGCAGAGAACTGAGCAGAGGAAGGCTTTCTACAGAGTTTGGGGGAGAAGGTAGAGCTTTCCAGGGTGGTCTGGGATTGACGGGACTTTTAGTCTGATCTTGGGGAAAGATCTGGGATTGGTGGGGTTCTGTGGCTTGATCTTGGGACAACCTCAGAGATTGGTGGGAGTCTGTGGCGTGATTTTGTACTTTTTTTCTCTGGATGGTGGAGCTGGGCTGCCTGCACCTTGAGGGACTAGAAACAGCACCTGGCAGGTAGCAGAGTAGTCTGGGGGGAGGGCCTGGTCACTCATACCTCAAGGGGCTTAAAACTGCAATTACTCATCAGATTTAAAACATCATTCCTTTTATACTGAGACAGTGAAACATGGCATTTCTATTTATAATATTTACAGGATAAATATGACCAAAATAAGAAAAGGAGGAAGACACAGAAAAGATAAAGCCAAATGAATTCCCCTACTTACATATAAACAACAAATAAGCTAGTGCAGGAATCCTATACAGTGACTGCTTAAAGGTAATAGACACATATTAATATGGGCATGGTGTACATATATATATATATACACACACACACACACACACACACGTATGTATGGGGCGGGGGAGACAATGTCTCATTGTGTAATCTGACTGGCCAGAACTGGTAGACTAAGCTGGCCTCTAACTCATACATGTCCTACCATTCCTAGTGTGCTGGTTGATTTTTGTCAACTTGACACAGACCCAGACGTATCTGGGAAAAGGGAATCTTCATTGTGAAAATGACTCCATAACATCGGCCTATGGGCAAGTTCTGTAGGACAGTTTCTCGATTAATGGCTGATGTGGGAGGACCCACTCACTGTGGTGGTGCTGCCCCTGGGGTGAGTGGTCCTGGAGAGTGTAAGAAAGCAGGATGAAGAAGCAGACCAGTACGCTGCTCTCCTCATGGTCTTCTTCAGTCCCTGCCTCCAGGTTCCTGTTATGAGTTTCTGCCCTGCTAGTTTTCTGTCAACTTGACACAAGCTAAAGTCATCTGAAAGGAGGGAACCTCAATTAAGAAAATGCTTCTGTAAGACTGGGCTGTAGGCAACCCTGGAGGGCATTTTCTTAATTAGTGATTGAAGCAAGCTGAGCAAGCCTGCGAAGAGCACCCCTCCATGGCCTCCGCAGCAGTTCCTGCTTCTGGGCTCCTGCCCTGCATGAGTTCCCGTCCTCACTGCTTTTGATGATGAGCTGGGATATGGAACTGTGAGTGAAATAAACTCTTTCCTCCCAGAGTTGGTTTTGGTCATGGTGTTTTATCACAGCAATAGAAATTCTAAACCCCTGATCATGTCACATGATCTGCCTTAGAAAGGAGGATAGTTAACCCTAGAGGGTCAGGAACACTGAAACCTTGCAATTATTTTTATGGTGGTGTATTGCATGTCTATTTTTGTGGACACTGACATCAAAATAATTAATGTGTTTCAGTCACAAATAATTGTTTAGGGAAACTCAAAACACCCATCTTCCTTAACTGAGAAAAAATCAATGTACGTCATACACATTCAACAAGCCATTTAGAACGGAGTCAAAGACCTCACCGGACTAATTCGTAAGTCTCTCCCAGAAGTGGGTTGAAGGGCTTTCCAGTCCGCTCCCACTGCGAAGCCACAGCAGACACAGCAAATGCGGCCACACACTGGAACAGAGGAGAGCACTGCATTAACAGCCAGTCACTGCCCTCTCAGGGCCGCAGCTGCACAGGGGACAGTGACCGACACAATCGTCTCGTGCCTTGATTAGTTTGGGTTTTAATATGGCTTTCTACAGCTACTGTAGAAGCCTCACTTAGAACGGTAGTCCCTGGATCTCTTCCTATAGTGCTCTGCTCGGGCAAGGCTTTTATGATAGCCTGTGAGAGCTCTAATTGTGCCAAGACTTTCAAAAACTCTTTAAGCCCGTTACTTCTAATATGTTGAAGTTGTATATGTAAAAGTTCTAATATGAAAATTCTGAAAACCTCTAATATGTAAAAGTTTTTAAAACTTGAAATCCCAGTTGTCCCTCAGTATTTTGGAGGGACTGGTCTCACACACACCCCAAGTGTCAGTCTGTGGCTACTCAAGCCTCAAAATGGCACAGCATGTGCTTTTAACTTACACAATCCTCTTGTATATACTACATATTTTCTAGTTATTTATAATATCTAACACAATGCAAAAAATGTTATTTCATTCACAGAATGATAGCAAAGAAAAAGTCTACATATTCAGTTAAAGGTATAGTTTTATTCTTCACACACTGTGGATCTGAGGTGGCTGAATCTGTGAATGTGTAGCCTATGGATACAGAGCAGCAATTATACATTTAGAATTGAGAAAAAGAGATGTAAAACTAAACAATGTAATTGGTGTTAAAGCCAATTTTGTTGACTAGTTTTATGTCAACTTGACATAAGCTAGAGTCATTTGGGAAGAGGGAACCTTAATTGTCCCTAGCAGGCTGTCCTGTGGACAAGCCTGTGGTGCATGTTCTTGGTTGATGATTGATGTGAGGCCCAGCCTACTGTGGGGGGTGCCACCCTTAGGCTGTGATCTTAACCTACAAGACAGCAGACTGATCAAGCCATGAGGAACAGGCCAGTAAGCAGCACCCCTCCATGGCCTCTGCATCAGCTCCTGCTCCAGGTTCCTGCCCTGACTTCCCTGATGTAGAACTATAAACTGAAATAAACCCTTTCCTCTCCAAGATTTTTATGGGCATGGTGTTTTATCACAGCAATAGAAACCCTGGATAAGATTCTAAAGAAGTTAAAAACCTTTTAAATGAAGGAAAGAACAGAGAGACACTGCTTTGTCTGAAGAGCACTGTACCTATTGTATTTGACCTGTGTCTCAACATCCATGTACACCACACAAACATCTTTGATTTTGAAAATTAAATAGTTCAACGTCTTGTTACTTGAGTGCTTATGAACAGGCATACTGGAACATACATCCAGCTTAAACATGTGTTTGTAACTATATTCATCCTTTATGAGAAGATCCTCAATAAAGTTTAAAACACGAAACGTCGATTTCCTCATCACACATGCTACCTTCTAAACTGAAGACTTGGAAAAACTTCCAATAGCCAAGCGTGGTTGTGTGACCCCTTCTACGGCTCCGGAAATTTCCATCAGTCTTCACTACAGTGAATCCCAAGATGCCAGGGGGACTGGATGCAAAAAATTCTTTTGTTTTTCAAGACAGGGTTTCTTTGTGTAGTTTTGGTGCCTGTCCTGGATCTTGCTCTGTAGCCCAGGCTGGCCTCAAACTCACAGAGATCCACTTGCCTCTGCCTCCTGAGTGCTGGGATTAAAAGTATGCGCCACCACCGCCTGGCTGCAAAAGACTCTTAAGCTCTGAGAACATCCTATCCCCAGCTGGACTTCATACCAGCAGACACGTGTGTGAGCATCTGTGTCAGTGTCTGCGTGTGTGACCACACGTGTTTGGGGGTGGGTTGGGGGAGGAGGTGGGAAACAAGTCTCTGAGACTTACACTTCTCCCAAGGGTCACTTGCCACATACCTGCATCCTTTCCACAGGATCGGAAAATGAACTGGCTTTGTGGATGAGGTAAGTGTGCTCCATGTATTCAGTTAGCCGTTGCAGGAAGCTCAAAGGTTCATTAAATATGACTGGCATTGTGATCTTAGACAGTTCCTGTTAGTAAGAAACCAATTGTTAGATCAGTGTTATACACAGCAAATGTGGCTGCTGCTGCTGCTGCTGCTGCTGCTGCTTTATATAATGTGTTCCTGAGAAAGAAGCAACAGAAAAGTCCAACTCAAGAATTAAACCTTAATTAAAACCAGCTCAGCTTCATAAATCTTTACAAATATCTGATAGTATGGAGTATCTAGCAATACAAGAAAACATGGACCAAACATTCTTCCTGGCTAAACAGAACGCCCAATATAATGTAAGCATGAGTCGACGGCAGTGATAACTCTACCTCAGACCAGCCCTAGAAGTGGTTAACAGTGACGGGACACAACACCATCTTCACACTGGCGTCGGAAGCTCACAGGGGACAGAGGTGGCTCTGGCACACAGGGTTATGGCATAAGCAAACGAAACCCAATCAGAAACTGTCAAGAAAGCCACTAACAAGCAACTCTCCACTTTAAGCAACCAACCAAGTCTGTTTCTTGTCTCTCTCTGCAAGGACAACCTTCTGCAAATCTCCCCTCCAACTTTTTTCACGGAATACTGACCAGCTGAGGCCTCGGGTTGAGCCATGTATCACTGGTAGCTCAAATAAACCCATGCTGATCACAATACATCTAAGTTCATCTTTAAAAAAAAAAAAAAAAAACAACGTATTATTAGATATATTTATCGTGTGGGGATGTATGTGCAGATGTGCGTGTACCACAGAGCACATGAGGAGGTAGAAGTCAGTCTCTCCACCCACCATGTGGATCCTGGGAGCAATAGGTTGTCATGCTTCACAGCAGGCACCCTAACCCAGCAAGCCATTAGCTGGCTCTCATTCTATCTTGTACCAGTGGACTAAGGATCAGTCATACACCACTTTTGTGGGCAATCTCTAAAAGAAATTTGGGGCCAGTTTTGGCTGACACTGTGCTTTTCTGAGCATAAGTATGGGTGACTTCAGAAGGTTATCCTTGTTTAATAAATAAAATGATAATCCATCCCTCTGCCAACTCACACACTGGACAAGGCTCTCTGACACGGAAATGCCACCTTTCAACTCTTTCCATGTACTGCCAGCAAGGTCCATCATAGGTACTTTTAAAACATCATTAGGTAACAAACTCCTCTTGGTATTCTAGAATGTTTCCCTCGGAAATCTAGCTACTATCACTTGGCCAGGTGGACAGTCCTAGGAGCAACCCAGGAGGAATGCCACCAGACTCAACTCTAACTCTTCCTTACGTCTGCTTCTTCTTCCTGGCTTGCACAGTTAAAATTACACTTCACAAAAGTGCCACCAAGTGCATTTAAAACAACCGGAAAATGTAGACTAGGCAAAGAGCAGCTGCACATATTACAGAGCATGTTCCTGCCGCCTCACTGGGGAGAGGGGAAGAAAAGGAAAGAAAAGGAAAGGAAGGAAAGGAAGGAAAGGAAGGAAAGGAAGAAAAGGAAGGAAAGGAAGAAAAGGAAGGAAAGGAAGAAAAGGAAGGAAAGGAAGAAAAGGAAGGAAAGGAAGGAAAGGAAGAAAAGGAAGGAAAGGAAAGGAAGAAAAGGAAGGAAAGGAGGTTCAGTCAAGATCTCATTAACCCAGAGTCGCTGTTGGGACAAGTCACAGACGTGGGACTACCAAGGCGTGTTTCAATTAACAAGTTCCGGCTTCTCTTCCACTTGGAAATGTACCTTCCTTCCTCCCTTCCTTCCTTCCTTCCTCCCTCCCTCCCTCCCTCCCTCCCTCTCTCCCTCCCTCCCTCCCTCCCTTCCATTTCTTCCTCCCTCCCTCCCCTCCCCTCCCTTCTCTCTCCCTCCCCTCTGTCTTTCACGAACGAGTGTTCTATTTGCCCATATAACTTTATGCTGGAAGAGGGTGTCATATCTCATTACAGATGGTTGTGAGCCACCATGTGGGTGCTGGGAATTGAACTCTGGACCTCTGTAAGAACAGCCAGTGCTCTTAACTGCTGAGCCATCTCTCCAGCCCCCTGTACTTTACTTTTTTAAAAAAAAGGCATGATACACAGTATTCTTGGTATAAAAGTAAAATATAGGGCTGGTGGAATGGCTCAGTGGGTAAGAGCACTTGCTACTCAAGTACAAGGACCCGAGTTCAAATCCTGAGCACCCATGTAAAAAGTAGATGTGGCCAGGCACATGTCTGTAACCCTAGTGCTGTGGAGATAAGAAGACAAAAGGGCTTGATGGCTGCCTTGTCTAGCTCCAGGTTCAGTGAAAAGCCTATCTGTCTCAAGGGAGTAAGTCAGAAAACAGAACAGGACATCCAAACAGGCACATGCACACACACACACACACACACACACACACACACACACACACACACAGAGTAAAATCTGAAAACGCCTCTTTCTCTCCTTTCCCCACCCTCCCAGAGATAATGCTCCAGCACACTTCAGGATCGGATCGAGGTGTGTGTGTGTTCATATGTATACATATACAGGTCTACATAGAGGAGAGGGAAATTCTTTTGATGTTTGGCATCAGCTCTATGTATTGCTACTATACTTTCACTAGGTTTTTTGGGGGTGGGTACCACATACATGTTAAGACCACTAAATCAAATCAGCTTAACACCTGGCTTCAGCATTTGTTAACTCTAATTTTGACCAAATTCAACTTTGTGCCACTTTCTTCAATGATAATGCTAACAGCATTTAATGTAACACATAAGTGACAAAAAAACAGTTTACAAAACACTCAGATCAGTTCTGGACACACCAGTAAACAACACATATTACTTAATTAAAACACAATATGCATCTTCCATGAAGTGTTTAACTCTGTGTCTTCCATAACACAGGCATATTTAGCTTCAAGTAGACTTCTCTATGGAGAGCCGAGGTTACAGTCCTGCTCAGGTAAAATGCCAGCAAATACTATGGAGCAAAATGTCTCCTGAACGCATGCCAAGCCAAGCGTCCACTCCTACTGGAGTGGCCAGACCTTCGGCATCCAAGGTGCTAAAGGAAGTGCACAGCTTCCCTTTGCTCAGCCAGGTCACTCTTACTCAACAAGTCCTTAACTGAGCACCTCTGATGCCGCACTCTCTCTCAGGCACTGAATCAAAAGTGTCAGTGTGACCACTCCTAACCCCGCTCTCATCACTACACTTCCCTAACAGATGTCCAGGCCCAGTTCCGGTTTGTCATTCTTAGGCATCCCAGTGCTCACCCAGTTTCTGTTCCTTCAGACACCAGGAGTGTGACCATCCAAAGCTCACAATTTAACATTTGATCATGCTAGATTACATTATCCTGTCTTACGAGTACTGATCATCTTACCCATGCTGAGTAAAAACAATTGTGTGTGTGTGTGTGTGTGTGTGTGTGTGTATAGATATATGCACTACATGTATGCCTGGTGCCTAGAGGTCAGAAGAGGGCACTGAATTCCTTGGAACTGGAGCTGTGGATGGCTGTAAAACATATGGGTGCTGGTACTTGAACCTGGGTCTTCTGGAAGAGCAAGTACACTTAACTGCTGAGCTACCCCTCCAGCCCCAGAACAGTATTTTATACCCTGGATGTTACCCTCGAGGAGGGCATACTGCAAGTGCCTGTGCCCTGGTGCACTTAGACATCCCCATTCTCCTTGTCCTAAGTTTATTACTTTTAAAGTAGCTGTCACCAGAGACCATCTCCCCTGCCACCTTCACCAGACCACTTAGATTCATGGAGACAAGGGTCTGTTTAATGACACACTAGTTAACAGGCAATGCAGAGTGGGAGAGGATTACATTAGAAAGAAAAGGAGCAAGGGACTCTGAGGGACACCAGCCAGAGTACACTCCACAGACAGACCAACAGAGGGACTTTGACAACTCTTAGAACTTCAACAATTTTTATACAAGCCTAAAACTGTTCTAAAAACATAAGGCTTGAAGAGCAAAGTTTGATTAATCATATCTGAGGAAATTACCTTTCTGGTTTTCTTTGATAGAAAACACACAGTTACCATCACCTATAATAAGAGTATGCTGCCGGGCGGTGGTGGCGCACGCCTTTAATCCCAGCACTCGGGAGGCAGAGCCAGGCGGATCTCTGTGAGTTCGAGGCCAGCCTGGGCTACCAAGTGAGTTCCAGGAAAGGCGCAAAGCTACACAGAGAAACCCTGTCTCGAAAAACAAAAAACAAAAAACAAAAAAAAAAAAAAAAAGAGTATGCTGTCCCCAATGGAAGAATAGGCATTATAGAAAATATCAGACCATTAATTAATAACATTTATTGTTTAGATTTATATCACTTTGAGTAGTTGTCAATTATTTGTTTCAAAAGTTGTTATGACTGTTTTTCTCACTTAAAAAAATGTCCAAGCCTGAAAAAACAAGTCACAAACAACATAAAAGAAACATAATTTGTGGTGGCACACGCCTTTTAATTTCAGTACTCATGAGGTAGAGGCAAGTGGATCTCTGTGGGTTCAAGGCCAGCCTGGTCTACAAACTGGATTACAGGACAGCTGTTACACAGAGAAACTGTCTCAAAACAACAACAACAAAAACAAAACCTCAAACCATAATTTAATTTTGTTACATATATATTTGCACAGAAACATACTACAAGATGGGAACACCAAGAAGATAACAATGGTTATCTTCAGTTGGTAATGTAGGAATCTTATATATCTTTTGTCCATATGGAAATAATATAAATTTATTTGAATTTTTACATTGAAAATATATTTTACTCACATAAAATTATACATTGAAATACAAATATAAACATACAATTAAACAAGTTATTCTATACTGAATATAATTAAGTGAAAATAAATATTAATAAAAACAGAACATATAAGATCACATATAAAATTATGAAACAAACCTAATGAATATAAGTGCTAATGGTCTATTTTAAGTATGCCTTTTTCTTATATGTACATGTGTTGTTTTGTCTGCATGCATGTATGTGTACCACATGCATTCCTGGGGCCCAGAGAGCCAGATGAGGACATCAGATCCTCTGGAACTGGAACCACCATGAGGGTACTGGGAACCAAACTCAGGTCCTTTGCAAGAGCAGCCAGTGTTATCTCTCAACGGCTGAGCCACCTCTCCAGCCCCAAGAATATTTTTTCCCCACTCAAGCTTTCTCTGTGGTAGTAGGCTACATTTGTTTATTTATTTATTTTAATCATGGAATGTTAGCACACATTACTGTCTTTGTGTTTTTGTGTATAACCTTTGACACAACCTTGCTTCCACACAACTTTGCAGAAAGCAGAGACACTGTACACGTTTCTGCTAAACTGTAAAAGCTGGCATTTACTGCTTGCTTAGTGCTCACGTTTCCTAAAATGAATACATATTGCTCTTCTCATCAGGAGTAAAACAAGAGACGTGGTAAACAGAGACCATGAATTTGAGAGAGAACAAGGGGTGGGGGGTGCATGGGAGGGGCTGCAGGAAAGGGAAGGGGAAACTATATAATTATATTTTAATTTTAAAATAAAAACTACATACCTAACAAGTCCAAAGGGAAGGGGACAGAAGCTAATGACGTCACACCCCAGAGGCTGGTCCGCCTGACAACGCTCGCGGGCATTTATGCCATTGACAATGTGGAGAAGAAAGAGCAGCAACTGCACTCGGGCAGTCCACTCCTCCATTCAGAGACAAACGCGGTGCGGAAGAATGGGCTCTGAACAGGTAGAGAGGGGCTGGTTTGAATGGTTTTGCAAGAAGAGTTCTGTGATGGGTGGTGGTGAAGAGAGCACAGCACCGTGTCTGTCCTTAATGCCACTTAAAGAGGGTCGTGCCGGGAGATGACCGCGTGGTTATGTACGTGTTGTTTAATTGTGAGGACTGCAGTTCAGACCCCAACACCCTAAAACAAGCAGAGTCCCACACATGCACATGTGCACACACACAGATAAACAACAGAGTCCCACAAATGCACATGTGCACACAGATAAACAACAGAGTCCCACAAATGCACATGTGCACACACACAGATAAACAACAGAGTCCCACAAATGCACATGCGCACACACACAGATAAACAACAGAGTCCCACAAATGCACATGTGCACACACACAGATAAACAACAGAGTCCCACAAATGCACATGTGTGCACATACACAGATAAACAACAGAGTCCCACAAATGCACATGTGCACACACAGATAAACAACAGAGTCCCACAAATGCACATGTGTGCATACACACACAAACAAACAACAAATAAAATCTTTGGAGAAAACTTAGAGATGGTAAGATGAGCTGGCTTGGCATAGTAATTCTTCTCTGCAACCAGAGGGACAAGAGTTCAGATCCCAGCACACAGGCATCAAGTTGGTGTCCTAGAAAATGCCTGTAACACCAGCTCCACAGGCACAAACACTGGAGGGTCACGAGAGCTGGCTGGTTTCCATCTAGCCAAGAAAAACCTGAACTCTGGCTTCAGGGCATGAGATTCTTCCCCCAGGATTAAGAGCTAGGTGTTAAGAGAAGAATACTAGATGCTCTGTCTGGCCTCTGCACATGTTCACAGATGCACCCCTCCCAACACACACGCATGCACACACGCACAGGCACACTCACAGAGACAAATAAATATAAGGTGGTAAACTTCACATTATATCTATTTCCTGTGATTGAAAAACAATGGGAAAAATAAGTTCTAAGAAAAAAATCCCCCATTTAGATCACAGGCCTGAACTTTTTCTTCTGTAGCACGAACAAGGCTGACCTTTCATCCCAAAGTGGGAGGAGAGTCATTGCACTCCTCACAGGGTTTGAAAATATTACATGAACTAATTCATCTAAAATACTCACAACTGGGCCAGACATACCAGGTGAGCCACAAATGGTTAAAAGGAATAGCACCATCACTCGCAATGCACACCAGCTCTCAGACTCTCCGGGGATTCGTGCAGGGTGCCAGGAGCCAGCTGCCTGGACAGCAGCACAGCTCACAGGTAGAAACCTACAAAACCTCAGAGGGAGGGAAGGCTCCCAAGTCAGCTGGGAGGATCCACACGGCAAGGGTGCAGGGTGGGCCACTCCTAACACAGCAGTGCCTCAGGACCATTGGGGAGAATTTGATAAGGTCGGGCTATTTCCAGGTCAGCCCTCTTCCTGCTTTGTGAAAAACAGATTTATCTTAAAAGAATTTAAAAGATGTATTTATCAAAACAACAAAGAATAGCTTTACCTGTAAATTCAACTCTAGATCCCCCCATTAGAAAAACACTAGACTAGGAATCAACTCTAAATAATGATGTGTGTGCTGCTGTTTCCTCATGGGTCTCTACAGGCAAAGGTAAAGCCGCAGAAGAACCAGGTGTGGCTACTAACCAGGGGCTGCTCCACACTGGCTGCCAACGCTTGACTTGCCTCAAGAGTGGGGTGTGAACTCACAGGTACATAAGTTTACCTCTAGATTAATGGGCAGATTGTGTTCTAGTACTAAAATCTCCCGAAATTCTTAAAAGTTCTTTGAAAAAATTTGCAATATAGAGTAATTTAAACACATCTTTATTACAGGAACTCAGAATGTAAACATCCAAGAAAATGGAAAGCCAATCATCTTGGCCAAATACAAGATTAAGAAAGAGCTGCCTGTGATGGTGCATGCCTTTACCCCCAGCACTTGGGAGGCAGAGGCAGGTGGATCTCTGGGAGTTGAAGGGCAGCCTGGTCCAGGGATACAAAGTGAGACCCTGTCTCAAAAAACCAAACACACACACACACACACACACACACACACACACACACACACACACACACGATAGATACAAGCACACACAGAGATAGAGACAGAGACAGAGACAGAGAGAAAACACACAGGGGAATGCATGCACACAATCCAGGTGGCCATGAAAACATCCTTGACCTCTCAAGAGTACACAGCAATCTATTTTAGAGCATGCCAACCGGCTGCTTTTCTTCCTCCATTGTCTGTAATTAATTAAAAACAACCTTATAGTTGTTTTGGTTTCTAAAATGTACAGTACCCAAAGTAGATAATAAAAAACAGTGACAAAATATACATTTCCTCTCTGTCCCTTCTAGTCCTTAGTAACTGAAATATACTGTTGCTCCTTTTAATCCAGCAGACCTGAAGGTGGCATCCCTTAGCTATTGTATAAAAAAAAATTAGCAAGTGTGTATGCCCCAGTAACGGGAAAACACGTATTCCAAAGTTCAAGCTTCAGGAAGAAACATTAGCTGGAACACTTTTATCGCTGAGCTGCAGTCAGCTGGAAAAATTAAATATTTATTCCAGGCAACTCTACCTTGTGACCTGGATAAAACAAAGTTTAAATTTATCCATGCAAATTAGTAGCAACGATGCAATTGAAGGAACTCCTAACTGGAATTGCTCAGAAGTGGAAAAAGTGTAAAGAGAGACAGAGAAGGAGGGCCATCTCCTCGTTCCAGCATTGAACAAACCACCCACAGCAAGGCCAAGTTTGAGCTTGGCTGAAATGAAAAATACTTTCTAAACATGAAGTCTACCACCTTAATATCTAAATGTGCAAACAGCTAAGACGTGAGTTATTAAGAGAAAACTTGGGTGTTGGGGTGAGTCTGTCTACCTGTCACTCAGGCAACCACTCATGAGCACTCCATGGGCTTCTGGGTTCTCCATGAATAGTCAAGGGCTGGCAGCAGTGTGGGCTGTTCCTTAGGAGGAGGAAAGACACAAGATGAAGCTGGCCCTGGGGCCTTCTTCCACGCTCCCTTTGCTTCTCACAGCTACAAGGATGGTGGTAATGACATACTCCTCACATGGAAGGCCTTGGAGGGAACTGCATGTTCTGATCTGGTGCCATCAGTCAGTCCTCACTGCTGTGAGAAGTGCTTCATGGGTCTAGTAGTGTGTCATCAGGTGAGCGTTCTTACCATAAGAACACGATCCGCAGCCCCCGAGGAGCAGTGCTAGACCACTGCACGGCACTCTGCAGACAGACTGCTGTCTGGTGGCAGCTCTAGCCGCCGAGCCTGATCCTCACAGACATGTCAGTGGCACACAGAAGATACGCACCCAAACACAGAGACAGCAAGGCAGGAAAGCACCACGTGTCTGTGTCAAACCAGCTGCAAGGGGTTCCATCCTCCACTCCTTTGCACTCTCCTCAGCTCTGGAAGGCCCGGGCAGCACCAGGGCTAAGTTCCCCTGCTATGATTACCATTCAAAAAGTAAAAATACAGGAGACACATACTTCTTCCACTCTGAAGTACTGTGAATACCCTTCTATCCTTAGTTACTGTAAAGGTTTTGTTTTGGTTTTTTTTTTTTTTTTTTTTTTTTTTTTTTTTTTTTTTTTTTTTTTGCCTGTAAGTGTGAAAGTCCTCAGAGTTTCAATTCAAGGAGCATCATTCAACCTCATCACCTTCATCCACTGCACTCCACACCCTTCATCACCATCATCCACTGCACTCCACACCCTTCATCACCATCATCCACTGCACTCCACACCCTTCATCACCATCATCCACTGCACTCTACACCCTTCATCACCATCATCCACTGCACTCTACACCCTTCATCACCATCATCCACTGCACTCCACACCCTTCATCACCATCATCCACTGCACTCCACACCCTTCATCACCATCATCCACTGCATTCCACACCCCTTCATCACCATCATCCACTGCACTCCACACCCTTCATCACCATCATCCACTGCACTCTACACCCTTCATCACCATCATCCACTGCACTCTACACCCTTCATCACCATCATCCACTGCACTCTACACCCTTCATCACCATCATCCACTGCACTCCACACCCTTCATCGCCATCATCCACTGTACTCCACACCCCTTCATCGCCATCATCCACTGCACTCCACACCCCTTCATCACCATCATCCACTGCACTCCACACCCTTCATCGCCATCATCCACTGCACTCCACACCCCTTTATCACCATCATCCACTGCACTCCACACCCTTCATCACCATCATCCACTGCACTCTACACCCCTTCATCACCATCATCCACTGCACTCTACACCCCTTCATCACCATCATCCACTGCACTCCACACCCCTTCATCACCATCATCCACTGCACTCCACACCCTTCATCACCATCATCCACTGCACTCCACACCCCTTCATCACCATCATCCACTGCACTCCACACCCCTTCATCACTATCATCCACTGCACTCCACACCCTTCATCACCATCATCCACTGCACTCCACACCCCCTCAGTTACGGAACTGTCACCATCAGAGTGACTTCTGGCAGTTCTTGTTGGTGACACCCTGATTTGGGATCATGCTACTCTGAAGATGGTGGTGGTGTCAAGTTGTGTTTCATTACTCTGAGCTTTTGTTCTGGAGTCAGTATTATTAACAGCAGATGTGGCAAAGCTCCCACCTTTCCCTAGCTCTCTACCTGTGAGGTAAACACGTAGTTTTGAGGGAAGTAGTTAGTTATGGGTCTGTGTTGAAGGCTTGGTCTCTGGCAAGTGACTACAATCAGCCAGCGATGACTGGGACATAAAAATTCTGACCTCACTGACTGATTCCAACCCTGGTGGCAGCATTTGAGAGGTGATGGATACGATGCCTGGGTGAAGGAAGCAGGTCACTGGAGGGTGTCATTTGAAAGGTGTCTTGTGCCTGGCTCCTTCCCATCTCTCTGTTTTCTGACGGCCCTGGGTAAGCAACCTCCTCTGCCACTCCCTCCAACCACAAGGACACTCTGCCTCATCTCATGGGTCCAGCCAGCCTTTGACTAAAGCCCACGAATAGGAAGGCAAATGCATCTTTTCTGCCTCATGTTTCTATCAGGTAACTTACACATATTTCAGGGCCCAAGGTCACACAAAAGCATTTTATCCAAAAATGCTATCTGGCAAAAGTATTCTTGGAAGAGGGAAGTTTTCTGAATCTCTTCTAAAGGGATGGGTACTACTGGGCCAAAGAACTGAGTGAGTGCAGATGTGTGAGCCCCACGAAAGCCTCTCGTAACGGTTCCTCCAGACCACAAGGCCTATGGCCACCACAAAAGGGAGCCAAAGCCTCTATAAGTTTCCCAAAGTTCTGTTTTTAAAAACAATAAAGTCCTACTTGATTTGTCAACTTACAGATCATAACAGATTATTTTTGATAACGCACTCTAATTTTTGGCACACAGCTGAGAAGGACAAAGAACCGAATGACAATCCTAGATACTGAAAGTCCCACCAGCTCCCACTCCCATCTGTCCATTAATGTGCAAAGGATTCTTCATCTTGCGTCTATGAAAGTAACATAACAGTCCTAAAAATTCCCTCTTGCTTTCATATGGATGGCCACTCACCATCTAACTGCGGCAAGGTCATCTCCCCAGACACAAAGAGCGTGCTACATTTTATGTCAGTATTTTAGAAATGTCACACCCATACTGTTGTCACTGATACACTATTTATAATAATGGCACAAAGAAAATTTTGGCATTAAAGTTTTACAGTCACATTAACATTCACTTTCGACACATTTTGTGGCAGTAAAGTACAAAGTAACCAGTAACATACTTTCAGAGATAAAACTTAGTTCAATTCAATTAATTTCTGTGGGAAATAAAGACTAGAAATACCAAGTATAAGGGGAAATGGAATTTTATGCTTCTGAACTATTCAAAAGCACCTTGATTATGTACTTAACCAACAAATGATGACAGCAAGCACATCTCTGTGGCAGTGGATTCAACAGAGCCTTCCAGAGTGTTACAGAACTTTCATTTTGAAAAGTCAGCATTCATCAGAGATGGAGGAGGAGTGGATGGGGCAGGGGTGAGGTGGGGGTGTGGGGTGTGGGTGGGCGGAGAACGGGAGGAGAGGAGGGAGGGGAAA
This sequence comes from Peromyscus eremicus, assembly GCF_949786415.1. Taxonomy (NCBI): domain Eukaryota; kingdom Metazoa; phylum Chordata; class Mammalia; order Rodentia; family Cricetidae; genus Peromyscus; species Peromyscus eremicus. Next base: position 3,419,234 of record NC_081435.1, read on the forward strand.
CTGTGGTCAGTATGTAAAATAAGTGTAAAAATTCAATAAAAAAATTTGAAAAGTCAGCACTCATCATAAACCAGACCGTTGTCATCTCCTACAGTAACTAAGCACTAAGGCCCCAGCGCTGTGAGCGAGAGGAACGAATGTGTACAAGGTTAGGGAGGCCCATCCCCAGTGCAAGGGGCCTCTGCCAGCTCCACGTGCTGGTTTGTGTGGGCCGTAAGCAGGAACTCTCAAGCTGAACCTGTGCATGGACCTCCTGACAAAGCCCCAGCAACGGGGACAGGAGAAGGGGACAGGCTTAAGGAAACCTTTGAGAAAAGACAACAGAGTAAAGGCTTCTGAGAGCCAGGGCCACAGGAGTGCCGGGAAGCTGGGCCATGCTTAATGAAAGCCTTAATCACAAAGAGATTTATATCGGATTCTAGTTATATAAAGTGTTTATTTCATGGAATGTAATCTGATATTTGGTAACAAAAGCCTGTCTGAGACAAAACGGGAAAGAAGGGCTCCACAGGCGTGAGAAATGTGAGAGTCTATATATTTTAGAAGCAAAGAAAACATGGTGTCCTCGGGGCAGAGCGGGGAAGAGAGAGTGAGCTCTGCTGCAGAGTTAGATTACCTAGCTAGCTACAGGGGAACTGAACTGAGAACACAGGGACCTTCCTTACTGGTCACAAAATTAGACCCCCACCGTCCCTAGCAGACACATTTCTCCTGTGAGTCTTATTTTATTTTTTGAGACAGGGTCTCACTGTGTAGCCCTGGCTGTCCTGGAACTCACAATTTAGACCAGGCTGGACTCCAACTCACAGAGGTCTGTCTACCTCTGCCTCCTGTGAGTTCTAGAAGTCATATTTCTAATTACACCACATCTAACTGTATCAGCATGCCACTACCTAGGAAAGAATTCAGATCAGTGTTCAGCTGTGAGCATCTGAGGCCAGGGGCGCTCACACACTGTTAGTCTGACCCAGTGCTCACAGACAGTGTAAATAGGTCAGACAGGATTCAGAGTCACATTTTCTCTGCTATTTTTAAAACTTCTAATTCAAGCACGGTGGTGAATGTTTGTAATCCCAGTACTTGGGAGGCTGAGGCAGGAGGATTCAGAGTTCAAAGCCAGTAGGTTACATACCAAGATCCTACTAAACCACCCACCCAACCAACCAAAATCTTACTACCAAATTAAGAACCACACAATGCTCAGAGAAGAAATATGATAGCTGAAGGCATGCACGAGGGTTTTCAAACTCTGATACTGTAACAGAATCATGGGCATGAAGTAAAGGCTTTTTTTAAAAAAAAATTCTTTAAGGGTATCAAAACATATGAATGCTACTATTTTCTAAGTCTTGACTTATTTGGGGGGGCAGGGTGAAACAAGAAATATATTAGAGTGAGTCACACAAAAACCACAATTTTTACTATGGTGATATCGTTGCCAGGATATCTTTATTTCCACCTCTGGGGATGCCCAGCACTTACACCTTCTGACTCTTCCTGCTGCCGAGGAGAGGTAATCCTTCCATAGTCAGTCCAGATGCTAGTGATGTCCCTTAAACTCACACTGATAAATCTACAACACCAGCAGGGTCACCTGCAAAGACATCATTTCCTTGCAGCTCTCTGTTCATACTTCAATCAGCCAGGTCTACAGACAGGTTTCTAAACACTCTATGGAGCTCTACCAAGCCACACAGCTGTCCGTATTCGTTTCATTTTATTTATGATGCATCGAAGTGTTATTTGCACACATAGCTCTGTACCCTAAAATAAAAGCATAGCCATGTTCTTGAGACAAGAATGAAGACAGGCTTGGGCCAACATGACACCATCTCCTAATTTAGGAACTTGCTAAAGAGTCATACTGGTTACCTCTGCAAACATTTACCACACAATGACACTACCATGGCACCTGCCATCTGCTGAGACAGGAGACAGGCTTACACAAGAGACATACAAAAAGCTGTATTTCCCATAATGTTCAGGAGACCAACTACACATGACTGTGTTCATACAAACTCCTTTCCCTCAGTCTTAAGGCAGACGAGGCATCAATTCTACAGGAGCATAGAGCTTTGGTTTATTAACAAGTTATGAAATCAATGTAATGAATTGCTTTAATATAAAAAAATCACTGTGGTAATGATAATCATTCTCTTGTGAAATTGTTTTTCATTTTTGGAGCATGCGTACATTCACATCTACATGTTAGATGACAAAGATAAACACATCTATTGAAGGTCTGAAAAATACTGACTCCACAGAAAACAAGTTTTTGTCTTCAACTCTCAGTTATAAAGAGAGTATTAAAGGCAGTAACAAGTGACTTGTAGTAGCCCACAGCTTGGAGGGTGTATAACCATCATCTTACGTAAGTACAAACTTGCCATACATGTTTGCTATCCTGAATCCTAATATGACCGAAGGAGATTTGAAGCCCATACTCTGCTGTTATTACTGCTGATGTGAGGACGATTATGCAGTGAGCACCATGCTAACCTAGCAGATATCTAGACATTTTATATGAACTACTTATATTTGCACATATCTCTGAAGTATGAGCTAGTGCCCAGATCTGAAGCAGGAGGCAGCTTGGCCCAGGAAAGCATAGCATCCTGTCCAGCCTCCCAGTAAGGAGTGGCAGGTCTTCCCAAAGCTTAGCTGAATCATTCTCTGCAAGGATTCAGAAGAATGGTTTAAACTGGATGTTTCTGGGATAAGCTCCTTGGAAGTGGCCCTGAGGAAGTTAGTACCCAACCTCAGAGCAAAGGAACACTAGGAGAACTCAAGGGTGGGCAGAGCGGCTGAACACACTAAATGCAGCATCCACTCAGGCTGAGTCCTTGGCACCTTGGGATCCATGTTATTCAATTATCATTCTTGTTGGTCAAAGTTCACTAGAAGAGACTTCTAGGCTAGCATCAGGTGGCAGAAGTGACCGGTAAGAGGAAAGTTGCCATTGTCCCCCCTCTCCCAGATTAGACCCCCTCCCACCTCCACACCCCGTCAACGCAGCAGAGGCAGGATCCACATATCTACTACAGCACACTCGCAGAGCCAGAGCATGGAAGCTGGTTCTGCCAGAAGCACAAAGTAAGAGTCTGCACAGTGGACCTGTTCTTGGAGAGAAACGCCGAGGGGACCTATGAGGAAATACAAATTCGGTGTGCTGCAAAAGAAAAGCATGTCCTTGTTTTCCTACGAAAGTCACATTAAAGCCACTTTATGTAGTACAGAAAGAGATCCAGATTCTCCCAGAAAAACCTAATGGAAGGCTGAATTTCTTACTCTCATGGGCATTTTGACAACTGTTAGGCCACACTTCCATGTTATTTTTTCCAGACCCCTTCCTAAGGACATGCAATCAAACAGGCAGCCGCCCAACGCCGTGAGGAAACAGAAGCTGACTCACCATCCCAATGCATTTTCTGAGGATGCTCCAGATGCTGAAGTCGTTTCTGGAGAACATGGGCGAAGGCAGGCTTGTTCTGGAAAAAAAAAAAAAAATTTAAAAAGTGGTTTATTTTAATGCCAGTAATATTGGAAAGAAAAAGATGTTGTCACTGACCTGAGCATGGGCACACACATACAGAGACACTGCAAAAATGTGCCTTGTCACAGACAGGGCACAGCAGGGTCACACCCACTCACTGCTGTCTTGACCCCTGGTAAGTTGTGTGCAGATAAACATGCCCTTTGTTTTCAGCACCCACCGCAGTGAATGTCATTCCCTCATCTCCTGGTCCCCGGGACAAGGCCAGATCACCTCACCTCTAAAGAACCCCCACATGTCCTTTTGTGTGCTGGCACATCTACTTCTGTTGCCAGACTCAAACCGCACCCCACACTGCGACCTAACAAACCACCACACTCTAACTGCTGGACACAACATGCCTAACTAGATCTCCGAAAACTACTGGGAAAACGCAAACAAATGATCAAAATGGAAGGAAAGCCGAGGCCCTGTATTATACACACCAACTCCCCTAAGGCACTGACATGGAAAGAAACTGAGAACCCCATATACTGGAAGATCTTTAAAAAGTAAACCTTGGCAGAGGAGCCTTTTCAAGGCCTCTGTAGAGCTCTGGAAGCAGCAAGATGGACAGTGCTGTCCATAGCAAGGGCCTCCAGCTTGGATTTCAGGCACTCAGAAGCCAGGCCTGGTAGGCAGGGGTCCAATCCCACCCACTCAGATCAGAACAGCAGTCCTGCGGTTGGGGAGGACAAGGGTCTGCCAGCTCAGCTTTCTATAGTAGGTGTTTCCTAGTTGCCTTCTAAGAGACATTCACCTATAATAATCAAAGGAAGTACTGTAAGTGCTTATATTCCTAGCACTGAGACAGTGAGGCAAGAGGATAACGAACAGAGAGGTAATTTTGTCTCCAAAAACAAAGCAAGGGGCTGGAGAGAAGGCTCGGCAGTAAAGAGCACTGGCTACTCGTCCAGAGGACCTGCGTTCCATCGCCAGCACCCACATGGTGGCTCACAACCATCCAGTTCTAAGGGATCCGACACCCTCTTCTGGCCTCTGCAGGCACCAGGCATGCACGTGGTGCATTGACATGCATTCCGGCAAAACACCCATGCATAGAAAATAAATTTAAAGAGAAAACCACAGCTACCAACAAAAACCAAAAAACAAAATTCTCAACAAAACCATCATGCTCTAAAGAACTCCTACATCAATTTGAATTGTAATGGGATTTTCAGTTTTAAGCAAATACTACCTCAAAACCTTCATGGTGAAATTCTTCCAGCTCTTTCTTGTCAGGAACACACATTGATCATTGGGCAGTCATCGATCAGCCAATATTCTAGAGCAGTGGCCACAGCCAGTATTTAAGCTACAGCCCCCATTTTCCAAGACTACCAATCTCTGTGACATGGACAACACATCCCGGGGCACAGGTCCCTAGCACTGTCTGCCACAAGAATCCATAATACAGTGTTAGTCATGTACATAAGCAACGTCTTCCCTCTCCTGTCCATGAAACAGGTTATTTGAAGTGTAGTAACGCCTTGTCAATTGTAATCCTGAGGTATGCTTCGTACAGACTGGGGGAGGGCTGGGATCACCCCCAACAAGTGTTTACATTAAATGTACAGGTATGTCCCACTGTTCTGACTAAAGACAAGAGCAGAGGCAAGAAAGACCACACATGCTTTGGAGATGTGTTTGTGGCAGATTTGCTGTGTAGCCAAGGCTGGCTTCAAACTCTGTGTAAGGATCCTGGCTAGCCTCGAACTCTCCACCTTTTTGCCTCTGCCTCTGCAGTGTAGTGTGTACCACCACCTGGCTCTCAGAGGCACTTTTTAAAAACAAGATAAGGACCTCAAGTTTGGTACTAACCATTTAGAAAGTGCCACAGTCTTGCCACCAGGAGTCCCACTTGGAATACCTCTAGTTTCCTTTTGTGGTTAGTTGACAAAAATGTGTTAATTACTCACTTATGAGGAATCCAAATCATTAGCACGATATTTAATCCAAACAAATCTAGAAAGCAGAGGTGGAAGGAACTCTGAAAGGTAAACACTTACTATACAGACTGCTGCTTTCTTACGTGGGACACGCAGAGCCAGGTGCAAACCTTATCCAGCCCATACTGTGCTGTGAACTGGTCAGAAACTCTGAGAAACACTGGCCTACCGGAACACATGCTGTGCAGAAGCCTTGGTTTAAAGTGACCTCAGAGTTGTCGACCATGATCTGAGGCTGCCAGAGCTGCCAGGACGACAGGTGCAGTGGCAGACTGTGCAAGGAGGCACATGGCCAAACAGCCCGAGAGCCACACAAACTGGGACCCAGATCTGGGGCCATTCTCAACAGTCTCCTTCATCCGATGTGCAGGAGGACTTGTCAGAGGCCAGGAAAACTGTCTAGAAACCACGTGTGACCAATAGCAAAGGAAATATGTATTCTGGAAGAACACGGAAGTAGGAATTTAGGACAGTAATCACAGCAGGCGTTGGAATTACAGCCCGTTGGGTGACTGGTGTAAAAGCCCCGACTAGCCCACCTTCCCTGAACCTGTCTGTCTCTTCACCCTCCTCCACAGCACTGATCAGGTGACACCTGTATAATCCCTTGTTTATCCGTGACTGTGACCCCATCAGTATGAAGGTTCCCAGGAGTTCGGGTTTTAATGCTATGGTAGCTATCTAATACGGTGCCTAGCACAGTAGAAGTGCCTGTTGAATAAACTCTGCCTTGTGGAAGTCTGTTAGCAGACACTTCTCTTCCAGAAAGTGTCTGGTTTTCTATGTACCCAAGACAACAGGAATGAACTAGAGGTGCAAGGGGAAGTTGGGGCAGCTGACCTGAAAGGGAGGCAGTCTGTCCATCTGAGGAAGGGTTTCTGGCAGAGGCTGCATCAGCACAGCACAGAAAGCTGATCTGCATCAAGTGAGCCAGGTGTGCTGGGCTGCTGGACAGACTACAGGGAAAGGACTGAATCACAGAGTTATCTGCCCAATGTCAGTCATGCCAAGGGTGTGCGGCCATCCCTGCTAGATGAACACAGAGAGAACAGTACACAGAACTCCAAATGTAGCAAGATCCAGGTTGATCAAGTCCAAAGGAAAGAAGCAAACTACTTTTGGTCATTGTGGGGGTAGGGAGGACTATGAAATGCTCCTGTGACCTCTTGTGTCAAAAACCTGCCTCCCAGCCAGCAGCTTACTCTGGAAATGGAAGAGGAAGAGCTTTGTTGAAGGAAAAGGGCAGCGGGACATGCTTTTGAAGGCTACAACATCGGGTCCCCAGTCCTGTCCCGAGTCTCCTACCACCAGGAAAGACCCATAATCAAGGGCGCCAAGGACCAAGGACCAAAGACTGGGTCCTATGGAACTAAGAACCAAATAAACCTTCCCTCAAGTTTTATTTAAAACTTCTTGAAATTTATTCATTGAGAATGACATACACATATACAAAGTATTTTGATCACATTCACCCTCTAACTCCTCTGGGAATACACCTACCATGTTCTCCCTCCCAACTTCATGCCTCCCTCCAAATAATCCCAAATCCAAAAACAGTGCTACCCAAATATGCATGCGTGTAAGTATGGGGTTGACCTATGGGAGGAAGGTCACCCCGGAGAGAACCGACTCTCTCTCCCTCAGTGGCCATCAGCTGCCAACAGCTCTTCAGGTGTGGTGGGGCTGCAGCGGCGAGCCTGTCTCCACCTGTGCATGAAGCGAGCGGCTTGGCCTTGTGAGGTCTTGCCAGGGATTCTGCCACTGCAGTGAGGAAGTTAACGCTGTAAGAAAGTGCAACCGCTAAACACTAGCATCTTAACATGTGTCAATGCACACAATTCACATACTGTCTTTAAGATGTAGTGCATTTTACACTCACAGAACATCAGCTTAACTATCAGCCCAAAGTGGACTGTAGCCAGAAGGAAGCAACGGTGAGTAGTGGAGAACACTGGCTGCTTCCCTGTAGAGATTGCCCGTCCCGTGCCTCAGCCACATGAGTCACGTTCAACAGCACAAAAGCCACCTGGGCACAGCAGCTGTCATACCAGGCGTCGCTTCTTAAGATTGTGCTGGAAGACAAACTGCTCAAGAATCCCAAGTCAATGAGAACAAAAACCAGCTCACAACTTGCTCAAGAAAATGCTCAATCTGCAGCGCCAAAGCCACGAGGGACGGAGGGGAGGAAAGAAACAGACGAGGTAGATGAAGTTAAAAATATCTGTACTGAGAAGGACATGCTTATGTACTTTAAACTTTCGATCAGGAGACAAGAAAAAAGAGAGGAGTCCTGTGTTACTGGTGGTGGTAGGAGCTCAAGGCAGGAGTCAGCATGGCTCAGGAGTGAGCACAGACAGGCTATTCTCCTCCCTGAGTCCAGCTGAGGGTCATTATCCCAGAGTCTAAGAAGAAAACACCCTGTACCAGGGGCTGACAGTGTTCTCCTGGCTCAGTTCTGGACCACACAGATGACATTATTACTGCCTGCACAACAACACAGTATGTGGATTCTGAACGAGACGTCTCCTTGCTTGTCTTATCTTTGTGATGGGACCGTGGCTACTTGTCCCACCATGATCCCCCTGCTCCACACTCTGCAGACAGAGTCCAAAGTGAACTTAATGAACTTAATGAACTCAGTAATGCTAGCCTCAAAAATCTGTAGGAAAAGTGGGCCAGGGTCTGCAAATTACCTCCTATCTCCAGGCTTTGACCCATACTTGAACAGCCAAAACCCTAAGAGAAACTCCACAAGTCAGGCCTCAAAATCTCACAAACCCAAAAGTTCATCTGTTTGCAGACACCCCCACTGGCCTTCTGTTTGTGTTCCATGGATCACTACGTTAAGCACACAGCATCACTTGCTCACAGAGACCCTTGGTCAAGATGATGATGATGATGATAATAAAACAAGAAAGGCAAAATCAACCTTTGACTAGAAGAGGGGTACTGGGAGCGTCATCTATTCAAATGCATCCCCGAATTCCCAGGGGGCACCATGAACACGTCTGTGTTTTGAGTATGGCCACAAAATTCTGAAATGTCAGCGCACTGTGACGAGAGGTTTTTTTCAATAGAGTGTATGAAAGCACACGTGGGATGGAACCACTTATATAGCATTCTTGCTACTGGCTCACTCAAAGCTTTAGCAAATCTCCTAATTCAAGAGCAAATTGTTGTACAATTCATCTTATTTGTCAGTTAGATAAACACTAAGAAAAATAATGCTCAGCACAATCAGAGCCTCTGAGGAACAAGGCTCAGCTTCTAACTTATAGATCAGCTTTAATGACTTTTCTAAGCTCCCTGCTATTTTTATAAAGTACAAACCCGCCTCTATAGCATTCACTGGCAGCATCATTCCACTACATTGCCTTTGCCATTAGTTAGATATGGCAAATACTTGGTTCATCACCTACATGGGAGGTGATTCTATTTTCTAGTATGACTTGTAAAGTAAAATCTATCCCCAAATACATATATGACCATTACAATGAGCATGTAGAACAAACAGCTATCTCTCAGTACGGTCAAAAAATAAGATAAAAACATGATGGCCCCTTGGGGGTGGGTAGGAGTGGTGCTAAATCACTTAACTCACAACATGAGTCAATATCATTCTTGTATTTTCAGGAATTAGAATTCTATATCAAACCCAAAACATACACAATAAAACAATCTTCAAGAATAGACTAAGAGGCTGCCCTGTCTGCTGGTAGCCAATAGACATGTCAGAGGAGCAGCAAACGGCAACTGAGGTTCGAGATGTCAGTCCACCAGGAGAAAAATCTCTGATGGATCAATCTTGTATTAGGCAAGGCCACAAGACTAAAGACTCTGAAATATTTTTTGCTTCTGCTGTACTTTTACATGCTTTTCTCTGGTATCTGATACAATGTATTTTTAAGTGGGAAGTCCTCTGCTACCTGTATTGTAGTATGTTTATCTCATGAATACATCTCACTGGGCATTTATATCTGTGGATTGTAAAAAAAAGATGAGTCCTCCTTAAGCTGTATAATCTTGATGAATAGAAATAATGTTAGGATATTGTTCCACGAGAACTGAGAGACAATTAGGGCTTGTTTTATATCATGGCTCAGGTTAACATAGGAAAACAGTTGACTTTCCCCAGCTGTCAAGACAACTGTATACCATTAGTTGATTAAAGCTTCAAAGTAGCTTTAGATTAGACCAGGTGCTTTGCTAATGTCCCCCCCCCCGCCCCCAGGAAAAGCAGTCCAGTTCACAAGGGCATATAGCCAGCTGTCTGATTTGTTGAACCAAGATAAAAAGTGCAAAGCCACCTAATTGGTATGCCAGTTTCTCTTGCTTCGTCTGGCTGATAACATAGGACAGTGATGAACTCTCTGTACAAATTCCTAACCTCAGTACTTCATAGCCCCCAAAAAGAGTTACAAATTTTCTTTTTTATGGTTTAAAGTTACACACAGGATAGAAAAATATATTTTAAGATTTAAAACTTTTAGTGTCACTATGCCTTGGAGAGTGCTGAAATGAGCTCATATAAGAGATTTACGACACAGCTCTCTCTATAAACACTTCCAGGTGGAGAGAGCCAGGCATTTACGACTAATTACAAAACATTAGTTTAAAATGTTATTACACTCAGAAATATAGGATAAAGTACACAATTTCCTTATTTTTCTTAGACTCCTCAGTAGTTTAGTTTTATAATTCCTTTAAAACGCTTTATAAGATTATCTATTTAGGTAGATAATGAAATGACTGTTTCTTTCTTTGCAGCTGCAAATTACAGCCCCACCAACTAGGAAGCTAAGATTTATTACACAGGAGTTGTCAGGACGACTCTGTTTCTTATCTTTTACTAGAATGTGACCTTCAAATGTAACTCCTATATTCAACATGAGAGATGCTGTTGGGTATATATAACTGCAAGAACAAAGAGGTGTAGAAGGAGCCAACATGAGAGAATAAAGAAAAGTAACTGTGGTGATACCCTGTGTACTCCAATAAAGCTTGCCTGGGGATCAGAGGACAGTCAGCCACTAAATTAGACATAGTGGCCAGGCAGTGGTGGCACACACCTTTAATCCTATCACTCGGGAGGCAGAGATCCGTCTGGATCTCTGTGAGTTCAAGGCCACAGTGGGGTACATGAGAGAAACATAACCAGGCAGTGGTGACACATGCCTTTAGTCCCAGGAAGTGATATGGCAGGACACAGAAAGGTACAAAACGTGGGAAGAAACAGGAACTCTCTCTTGAGGCTGAGGATTTCGTAGAGGTAAGCTAGTGGCTGGCTGTTCTGCTTCTCTGATCTTCCAGTTTTCACCCCAGTATCTGGCTCTGGGTTTTTCATTACAAGACCTTTTAAGATTCGTGTTACAAGTAACCATTAAGAAAATAGGTGTGAGTGTGTATTTTTCCCTAAAACTGCTCATATAAAAGTCTAAGTTTCATGATGTGGTGAACTTTTCCTTTGAGCCCTGCCCACAGCGTAGAAGCTGGTCTCCTGGGCTGCAATACCTGTCCACCATGCCCACGCCTTGGGGAATCGACACTGCACACCAGACCCAGCAGCTGGCTCTGCCTGCCACAGCTGCCTCCATATACCTGTTCTAAGATCCAGAATTGGACCCAGCAGTCATTCCTCCTTGCCCAGACTTGTGCCACCTAGTAGAACGAGATCACCACAGCCACCACACCCACAGATCAGCACCAGTTGTCTCCACAGCTGAGCTACATGAAGTGCATAGCTGAGACCAGCTGGGCAGAAGGAAGAGGGCCCAGATCTGAACACTCACCACACATGTGCCCAAAATGCACTGCAGAGCTGCACCTAGGTCTCAAGTCAAACCAGAGACAGTTTGACCCATACACAGATGAAGCCAAAGCCAGACAGTGGTCCAGAGAAGACAGAGAAGACAGGAAGAGAACACCAATTATAGAAGAAATCCCAAGAAAGAAACACTAGGGACAATTAAGGAAAGGTCAACCTTGGATAGTGTCTATTGATGTAGTTGATGTTCTACTCTCAGGGGAGAACTGGGTTAGTTTTGTACCCTCAACACCAGCCTAGCAGAGGAAAACAACATCTCGGATACACTACAAATCTAGTCCCTCCAGTATACTGCAAACACTCATGACTAAAAAGAAAGAAAAAAAAGTAACTGAAACAAACAAAATCAATGACTTAGTTCCTGATGTACAAGTCCTAATACAGAGAAACAAATGTTATGAAAAGACCACGACACACTTTTGTTCTCTCCAAACTACCAATCCCAGAATAATGGCACAAAATGACAAAGACATAGAAGAACTACAGTTCTAAGTATCCACTAAAAATCCAAAGCTACGAATTCAAAATAGTATGTTCAAAGAAATGAATTAGAATACAAAGACAAATTAAATATGTAAACTAATACAAGATATGAAAATGAGACTAGGAATACTTAAGAAAACCAAAATGAAATAGTAGAGATGATAGATTCAATAAATCTAACAGCTCAAAGAGAGCCACACCAACAAAATAGAAAAGGATGGAAGATAAGGTGGAGAAAATGGAGGGGATACTGGGAATTAAAGGAGATCTGGGGATCAGAGTAATGAGGTTGGAGAAAGATGGTTAGTTGGTGGGTTAAGCAAAACTAAGGATTTATAAAGAAGCCTTAAAGAAATCACTAGTTTGTAAGCTAATTAAAAACATATTTTAAACAAAAGGAATTTGAACAGAAGTCCCGCCACATGAGTGAATAATTCTGCTCCCAGAAGACAAGGATTATTACATGAAAATCTCAGTCTGGGTATGGGTTACCTTCTTATGAGACACTGGTCAGGGAGGTCCACGAGCCATCCAAAACAATACAGGCCATGTTCACTGTTCTTGGTTGCTCACTACAACTATTTGGTAAGATCCTATTGCAGAAGACACCACACATTTTGGTCGCAAGACACAGAGAAATCAATCGTGAACTGACCAGGAAAATCTTTTCCTGTTGACTAGCTTTCATTGTGCTAGAAGGCTGAACTATGCAGGCTGCTGGGTGAGAAAATGCTGACATCAATGTCTTATCCAGCCCTGGAGCCTGCATGTCATCCCCCTGACCTGCCAGGCAACAGTGGCATGACTGTTACAGGACAGCCGACCACTTTCTGACCGGGTCGGAGGCAAGCTCCAAAGGAAAGAGTTCTTATCTTACACTGTAAGCCTAGTCAAAACCCACAGCTGAGGGAGTCACAGGTCCTAGCATGGGACCTACCATAGTTTTTTGTCAGATGTTCCCATTGTCAAATTGCTTTCTAAATATTTATCTTTAAACCCATCTGTGTTGCTCTCTCTTTTGGTCAGGGTGTCATCTGCTTTGCAGTTGGTAGTGGTAATACAGTGGCATAATTATTCAGAGTGCTGAGAAGAAGTGACATCCATATTACC